>NC_143038.1:5400000-5670000 GCF_057628025.1 Oncorhynchus mykiss | reverse complement strand
TTCTCTCTGTCTCTCTCTCCCCCATCCTTCTCTCTGTCTCTCTCTCTACTCCCTCCTTCTCTCTGTCTCTCTCTCCCCCATCCTGCTCTCTGTCTCTCTCTCCCCCTCCTTCTCTCTGTCTCTCTCTCTACTCACTCCTTCTCTCTGTCTCTCTCTCTACTCCCTCCTTCTCTCTGTCTCTCTCTACTCCCTCCTTCTCTCTGTCTCTCTCTCCCCCATCCTTCTCTCTGTCTCTCTCTCCCCTCCTTCTCTCTGTCTCTCTCTCCCCCTTCTTCTCTCTGTCTCTCTCTCCCCCCTCCTTCTCTCTGTCTCTCTCTCCCCCCTCCTTCTCTCTCTCTCTCTCCCCCCTCCTTCTCTCTGTCTCACTCTCCGCCCTCCTTATCTCTGTCTCTCTCTCCCCATCCTTCTCTCTGTCTCTCTCTCCCCATCCTTCTCTCTGTCTCTCTCTCCCCCTCCTTCTCTCTCTCTCTCTCCCCCTTCTCTCTGTCTCTCTCTCTCCCCCTCCTTCTCTCTGTCTCTCTCCCCATCATTCTCTGTCTCTCTCTCCCCCATCCTCTTCTCTGTCTCTCTCTCCCCCTCCTTCTCTCTGTCTCTCTCTCCCCCATCCTTCTCTCTGTCTCTCTCTCCCCCTCCTTCTCTCTGTCTCTCTCTCCCCCTCCTTCTCTCTGTCTCTCTCTCCCCCATCCTCCTCTCGGTCTCTCTCTCCCCCATCCTCCTCTCTGTCTCTCTCTCCCCCTCCTTCTCTCTGTCTCTCTCTCCCCCATCCTTCTCCCTGTCTCTCTCTCCCCCTCCTTCTCTCTGTCTCTCTCCCCCCTTCTCTCTGTCTCTCTCTCTCCCCCTCCTTCTCTCTGTCTCTCTCCCCATCCTCCTCTCTGTCTCTCTCTCCCCCATCCTCTTCTCTGTCTCTCTCTCCCCCTCCTTCTCTCTGTCTCTCTCTCCCCCATCCTTCTCTCTGTCTCTCTCTCCCCCTCCTTCTCTATGTCTCTCTCTCCCCCTCCTTCTCTCTGTCTCTCTCTCACCCATCCTCCTCTCTGTCTCTCTGTCCCCTTCCTTCTCTCTGTCTCTCTCTCCCCCTCCTTCTCTCTGTCTCTCTCTCCCCCATCCTTCTCTCTGTCTCTCTCTCTCTCTCTCTCCCCCTCCTTCTCTCTGTCTCTCTCTCCCCCTCCTTCTCTCTGTCTCTCTCTCCCCCTCCTTCTCTCTGTCTCTCTCTCCCCCACCCTTCTCTCTCTGTCTCTCTCTCTACTCCCTCCTTCTCTCTGTCTCTCTCTCCCCCATCCTGCTCTCTGTCTCTCTCTCCCCCTCCTTCTCTCTGTCTCTCTCTCTACTCCCTCCTTCTCTCTGTCTCTCTCTCTACTCCCTCCTTCTCTCTGTCTCTCTCTCTACTCCCTCCTTCTCTCTGTCTCTCTCTCCCCCATCCTCCTCTCTGTCTCTCTCTCCCCCTCCTTCTCTCTGTCTCTCTCTCCCCCTCCTTCCCTCTGTCTCTCTCTCCCCCATCCTTCTCTCTGTCTCTCTCTCCCCCTCATTCTCTCTGTCTCTCTCTCCCCCTCCTTCTCTCTGTCTCTCTCTCCCCCTCCTTCTCTCTGTCTCTCTCTCCCCATCCTTCTCTCTGTCTCTCTCTCCCCCTCCTTCTCTATGCCTCTCTCTCCCCCTCCTTATCTCTGTCTCTCTCTCCCCCTCCTTCTCTCTGTCTCTCTCTCCCCTCCTTCTCACTGTCTCTCTCTCCCCCATCCTCCTCTCTGTCTCTCTCTCCCCCTCCTTCTCTCTGTCTCTCTCTCCCCCATCCTTCTCTCTGTCTCTCTCTCCCCCATCCTCCTCTCTGTCTCTCTCTCCCCCTCCTTCTCTCTGTCTCTCTCTCCCCCTCCTTCTCTCTGTCTCTCTCTCCCCTCCTTCTCTCTGTCTCTCTCTCCCCCATCCTCCTCTCTGTCTCTCTCTCCCCCTCCTTCTCTCTGTCTCTCTCTCCCCCATCCTCCTCTCTGTCTCTCTCTCCCCCTCCTTCTCTCTGTCTCTCTCTCCCCCTCCTTCTCTCTGTCTCTCTCTCCCCCATCCTTCTCTCTGTCTCTCTCTCCCCCTCCTTCTCTCTGTCTCTCTCTCCCCCTCCTTCTCTCTGTCTCTCTCTCCCCCTAATTCTCTCTGTCTCTCTCGCTCTCTTTCATCCATCCCCCTGTAATCACTCATCCCTCCACCTACAATCACTCTATACTAGAAGCGTTCAAGCAGAGAAGAGAAAATGTGAAATATGTTATGACTGAAAAACATTGAGACAGCTTGTCTGGTCGAAGTTCAGTTGTATTTGTATTTATTATGGATCCCCCAATAGATGCAAGGGCAGCAGCTACTCTTCCTGGTGTCCAGCAAAGTTAGGGCAGTCATAGACCATTTTAAAAACATTACAATACATTTCGCAACAGATGTCACAACACATTAAGTGTTGGAATCTGTCTGGAGGATTTTGTTGCCAAAATAACAAGTCCTATTTCCAAGATGCCTTCATAACATAAAATCATGTGAGTCAAACCAAAGAGAGACTCTAGCATGCTGTGCCTAGTGACGGTACCTCACAGAGCTTGCTGTCAGCACACATCAGGATGTGTCCGGAAAGAAGTGACAACCACTTGTCAACCAATGCCAAGACTAGAAAAACAGCTAGAAACAACACGTACTGGCTAACCAATATTGAGACGACAGCAGTTAACAGTGAAGACACAGTATCCAACTGTGAGACAACCATTCACAATGACAAACAAGGATAACAGACAAGACAGCCATTGCAAATGACAAGACTACGGCTAGAAGCAGCAAATAACTACGAACCATTATTGAGTCGACACCCAAATGTGAACCAACCACTCACATTGATCACAATGACAATCCCAAACCGAGAGTGATGCTAACCATTAGCAATGACAAACACTGGCGGTGGCGATGACAAAATACTGGCGTGGAACGGCCATTAGTGGTGACAAAATAGTCGCTAACACACCCAGCTGGGAGTCACAGAATGTGGGTGGACAGAGAGAGGGGTGAGGCCAAATAGCTCAAGCTACATCTGTTTAGCAGTCTGGTCTGTTTCCTATCTATCGCTCTCTCTCTCTCTCTGTCTCTCTGTCTCTCTCTCTCTCTCTCTCTCGATCACTTTCTCTCTCTCTCTATCGTTCTCTCTCTCGCTCTCTCTCTCTCAATCTCTCTCTCACTCTCTATCTCTCTCTCTCTATTGCACTCTCTCTCTCGCTCTCTCTCTCTCTATTGCTCTCTCCCTCTCCCTCTCGCTCTCTCTCTCTCTATTGCTCTCTCTCTCTCTATTGCTCTCTCTCGCTCTCTCTCTCTCTCTCGCTCTCTCTCTCTCTATTGCTCTCTCTCTCGCTCTCTCTCTCTCTATTGCTCTCTCCCTCTCGCTCTCTCTCTCTCTATTGCTCTCTCTCTCGCTCTCTCTCTCTCTATTGCTCTCTCTCTCGCTCTCTCTCTCTCTCTATTGCTCTCCCTCTCGCTCTCTCTCTCTCTATTGCTCTCTCTCTCTCTATTGCTCTCTCTCGCTCTCTCTCTCTCTATTGCTCTCTCTCTCGCTCTCTCTCTCTCTATTGCTCTCTCTCTCTCACTCTCTCTCTCTCTATTGCTCTCTCCCTCTCGCTCTCTCTCTCTCTATTGCTCTCTCTCTCGCTCTCTCTCTCTCTCTCACTCCCTCTCTCTCTATTGCTCTCTCTCTCTCACTCTCTCTCTCTCTATTGCTCTCTCCCTCTCGCTCTCTCTCTCTCTATTGCTCTCTCTCTCGCTCTCTCTATTGCTCTCCCTCTCGCTCTCTCTCTCTCTATTGCTCTCTCTCTCTCTATTGCTCTCTGTCGCTCTCTCTCTCTCTATTGCTCTCTCTCTCTCTCGCTCTCTCTCTCTCTATTGCTCTCTCTCGCTCTCTCTCTCTCTATTGCTCTCCCTCTCGCTCTCTCTCTCTCTATTGCTCTCTCTCTCTCTATTGCTCTCTCTCGCTCTCTCTCTCTCTATTGCTCTCTCTCTCTCTATTGCTCTCTCTCGCTCTCTCTCTCTCTATTGCTCTCTCTCTCGCGCTCTCTCTCTCTATTGCTCTCTCTCGCTCTCTCTCTCTCTATTGCTCTCCCTCTCGCTCTCTCTCTCTCTATTGCTCTCTCTCTCTTTCTCTCTCTCTCTCTATTGCTCTCTCTCTCTCGCTCTCTCTCTCTCTATTGCTCTCTCTCTCTCTCTCTCTCTCTCTCTATTGCTCTCTCCCTCTCGCTCTCTCTCTCTCTATTGCTCTCTCCCTCTCGCTCTCTCTCTCTCAATTCAATTCACTTTATTGGCATGACGTAACAATGTACATATTGCCAAAGCTTATTTTGGATATTTACAATATAAAAATAAATAAAACTGAGAATCAAAATTGTCAGCGGGACAACAGTAACAATAACCAAGGGTCAAAATGACCATACATTCAACAATATCAATAAGCATACAGTAGAGTACATGTGCAGGTTGGTCTGTCAGACACTGTTACGGTGAGTGAATGAGGACCCAAAAGCGAACTAACTTAAACAGAGCTTCTTTAATAACCAAACTGTGGTAGGCTCAGATAGACCGGCAGATTCCGACAGGACAGGACAAGGTTACAGCAAACATGACGATAGTCTGGCTCAGGCATGAAACACAACAAACAAGAATCCGACAAGGACAGGAACAAAAACAGAGAGAGATATAGGGGACTAATCAGAGGGAAAAGGGGAACAGGTGGGAGAAGGGGTGACGAGGTAGTCAAGAGGAGACAAGGAACAGCTGGGGGAAAGCGGGGGAGAAAAGGTAACCTAATACGACCAGCAGAGGGAGACAGGGTGAAAGGAAAGGACAGAAAGACACAACATGACAATACATGACAGTACCCCCCCACTCACCGAGCGCCTCCTGGCGCACTCGAGGAGGAAACCTGGCGGCAACGGAGGAAATCCTCGATCAGCGCACGGTCCAGCACGTCCCGAGAGGGAACCCAACTCCTCTCCTCAGGACCGTACCCCTCCCAATCAACGAGGTACTGGTGACCACGGCCCCGAGGACGCATGTCCAAAATCCTGCGGACCCTGTAGATGGGTGCGCCCTCGACAAGGATGGGGGGGGGGGGGGGGAAGACGAGCGGGGGCGCGAAGAACGGGCTTAATACAGGAGACATGGAAGACCGGGTGGACGCGACGAAGGTATCGCGGAAGAAGAAGTCGAACTGCGACAGGATTAATGACCCGAGAAATACGGAACGGACCAATGAACCGCGGGGTCAACTTGCGAGAAGCCGTCTTAAGGGGAAGGTTCTGAGTGGAGAGCCAAACTCTCTGACCGCGACAATATCTAGGACTCTTAGTTCTACGCTTATTAGCAGCCCTCACAGTCTGCGTCCTATAACGGCAAAGTGCAGACCTGACCCTCTTCCAGGTGCGCTCGCAACGTTGGACAAAAGCCTGAGCGGAGGGGACGCTGGACTCGGCGAACTGAGATGAGAACAGCGGAGGCTGGTACCCGAGGCTACTCTGAAAAGGAGATAGCCCGGTCGCAGACGAAGGAAGCGAGTTGTGGGCGTATTCTGCCCAGGGGAGCTGTTCTGACCAAGACGCAGGGTTGCGAAAAGAAAGACTGCGTAAGATGCGACCAATAGTCTGATTGGCCCGTTCTGCTTGACCGTTAGACTGGGGGTGAAAGCCGGAAGAGAGACTGACGGAAGCCCCAATCAAACGGCAAAACTCCCTCCAAAATTGAGACGTGAATTGCGGACCTCTGTCCGAAACGACGTCTGACGGAAGGCCATGAATTCTGAAAACATTCTCGATGATGATTTGTGCCGTCTCTTTAGCAGAAGGAAGCTTAGCAAGGGGAATGAAATGAGCCGCCTTAGAGAACCTATCGACAACCGTAAGAATAACAGTCTTCCCCGCTGACGAAGGCAGTCCGGTGACAAAATCTAAGGCGATGTGAGACCACGGTCGAGAGGGAATGGGAAGCGGCCTGAGACGGCCGGCAGGAGGGGAGCTACCGGACTTAGTCTGCGCGCAGACCGAACAAGCAGCCACGAAACGACGCGTGTCATGCTCCCGGGTGGGCCACCAAAAACGCTGGCGAATGGAAGCAAGCGTACCCCGAACGCCAGGGTGGCCGGCTAACTTGGCAGAGTGAGCCCACTGAAGAACGGCCAGACGAGTAGGAACGGGAACGAAAAGAAGGTTCCTAGGACAAGCGCGCGGCGACGGAGTGTGAGTGAGCGCTTGCTTTACCTGCCTCTCAATTCCCCAGACAGTCAACCCGACAACACGCCCCTCAGGGAGAATCCCCTCGGGGTCAGTGGAGGCTACTGAAGAACTGAAGAGACGAGATAAAGCATCAGGCTTGGTGTTCTTAGAGCCCGGACGATAAGAAATCACGAACTCGAAACGAGCGAAAAACAGCGCCCAACGCGCCTGACGCGCATTAAGTCGTTTGGCAGAACGGATGTACTCAAGGTTCCTATGGTCAGTCCAAACGACAAAAGGAACGGTCGCCCCCTCCAACCACTGTCGCCATTCGCCTAGGGCTAACCGGATGGCGAGCAGTTCGCGGTTTCCCACATCATAGTTACGTTCCGACGGGGACAGGCGATGAGAAAAATACGCGCATGGGTGGACCTTGTCGTCAGAGAGGGAGCGCTGAGAAAGAATGGCTCCCACGCCCACCTCTGACGCGTCAACCTCGACAACGAACTGTCTAGAGACGTCAGGTGTAACAAGGATAGGAGCGGATGTAAAACGATTCTTGAGGAGATCAAAAGCTCCCTGGGCGGAAACGGACCACTTAAAGCACGTCTTGACAGAAGTAAGGGCTGTGAGAGGAGCTGCCACCTGACCGAAATTACGGATGAAACGACGATAGAAGTTCGCGAAGCCGAGAAAGCGCTGCAGCTCGACGCGTGACTTAGGGACGGGCCAATCAATGACAGCTTGGACCTTAGCGGGATCCATCTTAATGCCTTCAGCGGAAATAACAGAACCGAGAAATGTGACGGAGGAGGCATGAAAAGTGCACTTCTCAGCCTTCACAAAAAGACAATTCTCTAAAAGGCGCTGGAGGACACGTCGAACGTGCTGAACATGAATCTGGAGTGACGGTGAAAAAATCAGGATATCGTCAAGGTAAACGAAAACAAAGATGTTCAGCATGTCTCTCAGGACATCATTGACTAATGCCTGAAAGACAGCTGGAGCGTTAGCGAGGCCGAAAGGAAGAACCCGGTATTCAAAGTGCCCTAACGGAGTGTTAAACGCCGTCTTCCACTCGTCCCCCTCCCTGATGCGCACGAGATGGTAAGCGTTACGAAGGTCCAACTTAGTGAAAAACCTGGCTCCCTGCAGGATCTCGAAGGCTGAAGACATAAGAGGAAGCGGATAACGATTCTTAACTGTTATGTCATTCAGCCCTCGATAATCTATGCAGGGGCGCAGAGACCCGTCCTTCTTCTTGACAAAAAAAAACCCCGCTCCGGCGGGAGAGGAGGAGGGGACTATGGTACCGGCGTCAAGAGCTACAGACAAATAATCCTCGAGAGCCTTACGTTCGGGAGCCGACAGAGAGTATAGTCTACCCCGGGGGGGAGTGGTTCCCGGAAGGAGATCAATACTACAATCATACGACCGGTGTGGAGGAAGAGAGGTGGCCCTGGACCGACTGAACACCGTGCGCAGATCGTGATATTCCTCCGGCACCCCTGTCAAATCACCAGGCTCCTCCTGTGAAGAAGAGACAGAGGAAACAGGAGGGATAGCAGACATTAAACATTTCACATGACAAGAGACGTTCCAGGAGAGGATAGAATTACTAGACCAATTAATGGAAGGATTATGACAAACTAGCCAGGGATGGCCCAAAACAACAGGTGTAAAAGGTGAACGAAAAATCAAAAAGGAAATGGTTTCGCTATGATTACCAGAAACAGTGAGGGTTAAATGTAGCGTCTCACGCTGAATCCTGGGGAGAGGACTACCATCCAGGGCGAACAAGGCCGTGGACTCCCTTAACTGTCTGAGAGGAATGTCATGTTCCCGAGCCCAGGTCTCGTCCATAAAACAGCCCTCCGCCCCAGAGTCTATTAAGGCACTGCAGGAAGCTGACGAACCGGTCCAGCGTAGATGGACCGACAAGGTAGTGCAGGATCTTGAAGGAGAGACAGGAGTAGTAGCGCTCACCAGTAGCCCTCCGCTTACTGATGAGCTCTGGCTTTTACTGGACATGAAGTGACAAAATGACCAGCAGAACCGCAATAGAGACAGAGGCGGTTGGTGATTCTCCGTTCCCTCTCCTTAGTCGAGATGCGGATACCTCCCAGCTGCATAGGCTCAGCTCCCGAGCCGGCAGAGGAAGATGGTAGTGATGCGGAGAGGGGGGCAACGGAGAACGCGAGCTCCTTTCCACGAGCTCGGTGACGAAGATCAACCCGTCGCTCAATGCGAATAGCGAGTTCAATCAGGGAATCCACGCTGGAAGGGACCTCCCGGGAGAGAATCTCATCCTTTACCTCTGCGCGGAGACCCTCCAGAAAACGAGCGAGCAAAGCCGGCTCGTTCCAGCCACTGGAGGCAGCAAGAGTGCGAAACTCAATAGAGTAGTCTGTTATGGATCGATTACCTTGACATAGGGAAGACAGGGCCCTGGAAGCCTCCTCCCCAAAAACAGATCGATCAAAAACCCGTATCATCTCCTCCTTAAAGTCCTGATACTGGTTAGTACACTCAGCCCTTGCCTCCCAGATTGCCGTGCCCCACTCACGAGCCCGTCCAATAAGGAGAGATATGACGTAGGCGACACGAGCAGTGCTCCTGGAGTAAGTGTTGGGCTGGAGAGAAAACACAATATCACACTGGGTGAGGAACGAGCAGCATTCAGTGGGCTCCCCAGAGTAACACGGCGGGTTATTGATTCTGGGCTCCGGAGATTCGAAAGCCCTGGAAGTGGCCGGTGGATCGAGGCGGAGATGGTGAACCTGTTCTGTGAGGTTGGAGACTTGGGTGGCCAGGGTCTCAACGGCATGTCGAGCAGCAGACAATTCCTGCTCGTGTCTGCCTAGCATCGCTCCCTGGATCTCGACGGCTGAGTGGAGAGGATCCGAAGTCGCTGGGTCCATTCTTGGTCGGATTCTTCTGTTACGGTGAGTGAATGAGGACCCAAAAGCGAACTAACTTAAACAGAGCTTCTTTAATAACCAAACTGTGGTAGGCTCAGATAGACCGGCAGATTCCGACAGGACAGGACAAGGTTACAGCAAACATGACGATAGTCTGGCTCAGGCATGAAACACAACAAACAAGAATCCGACAAGGACAGGAACAAAAACAGAGAGAGATATAGGGGACTAATCAGAGGGAAAAGGGGAACAGGTGGGAGAAGGGGTGACGAGGTAGTCAAGAGGAGACAAGGAACAGCTGGGGGAAAGCGGGGGAGAAAAGGTAACCTAATACGACCAGCAGAGGGAGACAGGGTGAAAGGAAAGGACAGAAAGACACAACATGACAATACATGACAGACACTGTCCCTCAACTTATGGCAGGCAGTAATGTCGTGCGCTGCCAACCCACAGCTCTCTGCGTCCTCCCCCCAACAGGACGGGTAGCTTACTCTCATCAGAGAGGTCTTTGAAACCTTGAATAAGGGTTTCAAATTTGGGGAAATTACACTCACAAAGCATTTTGCTATGTGTTTGTGTTTGTGTTTCACAATAAGCAATATAGTTTTGTTTTGACTGTGTTGTAATTTGGTTTATCCTGATTGATTGGATGTTCTGGTCCTGAGGTTTCCGTGTGTTAGTAGAACAAGTATGTGAACTCAGCCCCAGGACCAGCTGGATAAGGGGACTGAGGCTTCAGTGTGTTAGTAGAACAGGTTTGTGAACTCAGCCCCAGGACCAGCTGGATGAGGGGATTCTTTTCTTTGCTCAGCTCTTGGCATTGCAGGGTTTGGTAATGATATGAGGGGGGTCACTGTATTTTAGATGTTTCCAAAACTTAATTGCTCTTTTTTTAGTTTTTATTATTAGTGGATATTGGCCTAATTCTGCCCTGCATGCATTGTTTGTAGTTTTCCTCTGGACATGTAGGAGAATCTTACAGAACTCTGCATGCAGAGTTTCAATGGGGTGTTTGTCCCATTTGATGAAATCTTGTTTTGCAAGTGGACCCCACACCTCGCTGCCATAAAGTGCAATTGGTTCAATGACACATTCAATTAGTTTTAGCCAAATTTTAATAGGTATTTCAATTTGAATTTGCTTTTTAATGGCGTAGAATGCCCTGCGTGCTTTCTCTCTCAGCTCATTCACTGCCTCATTAAGGTGTCCAGTTGAGCTTATGTTTAAACCTAAATAATTGTAGTGTGTACAGTACTCTATATATTGTGTACCAATTGAGAACTTTGGTCTAGTTCCCTGAGATCTGGATCTTCTCTGGAAAATAATTATTTGGAAAATAATTATTTTTGGGGGTTTACCGCCAGGGCCCCTGTCTGGCAGTACTGCTCTAGCAGGTCCAGGCTCTGCTGTAGGCCATGTGCTATGGGTGACAGCAGGCATAGGTCATCTGCAAAGAGTAGACATTTAACTTCTGAATTGTGGAGACTAACACCAGGGGCTGAGGTTTTTTCTAGAATAGTGCCAATTCGTTAATATAAATATTGAAGAGTGCAGGGCTCAGATTGCAACCCTGGCGAAGGCCCCGCACCTGGTTAAAGAATTCTATTATTTTCTTGCCAATTTTAATGCTGCACTTATTGCCAGTATACTTTGATTTAATTATGTCATATGTTTTACCCCCTACTCCACTTTCAATAACTTTGTAGAACAGTCCGGTATGCCAAATAGAATCAAATGCTTTTTGGAAGTCGATAAAGCAAGCGTAAATGTTGGTATTATTTTGGTTGACATGTTTATCTATCAGGGTGTGTAGGGTGTAAATATGATCAGTTGTGCAATGTTTTGGTATACATCCAATTTGGCTTTTACTCAAGACATTGTGCTTATTGAGGAAGTTTAGAACTCTTACATTTATAATACTACAGAAAACCTTCCTCAGGTTACTGTTCACACAAATGCCTCTGTAATTGTTAGGGTCAAATTTGTCTCCGTTCTTAAAGATTGGGGTTATGAGTCCTTGATTCCAGATGTCAGGAAAATAACCTACACTCAGGATCAAATTAAACAGTTTTAATATAGCCAATTGAAATGTTGCACTAGTGAGTTTGAGCATCTCATTTAGGATGCCATCAGGTCCGCATGCCTTTTCAATTTGAGAGCCTGAAGTTTCTTATAGAGCTCTTGGTCAGTAACTGGGGAGTCCAGTGGATTTTGATTGTCCTTTATAGCTTTTTCTAATCCATTCAACTTCTCACAAATTTGGCGTTGTTCTGCGTTTGTGTCAATTTGAATGGTGTTGTAAAGTGTTTTAAAATGGGTTGTCCATATGTCACCATTTTGTATCGCTAATTCCTCTTGTTTAGATTTTTTTTAAAGTTTTTTCCAATTTTGCCAGAAGTTGTGTGTGTTTATGGACTCCTCAATTAGTGTCAGCTGCTTGTTGTTGTACTGTGCTTGTTTGGTTCTGAGTGTACGTTTATAGAGTTTTAAAGCCTCACAGTAATGAAGGCGTAATTCACCATTATTTGGGTCCCTGTGCTTTTGGTTGGATAGTGTTCTAAGTTTTTTCCTTATAATTGCATCAAACCAGTTGTCATCTGTGGTCATTTTTGTTTTGTTTTTTTGTCAATTTCAATTGTGCTTCTTTTGCCGTTTGCCTGAATATATAGTTGGTGTCTCCACCCTCTTTCTCTTTCTATTTAGACTGGGACTGTGTTTGGTTCTCTCTCTCCATTTCTCACTCTCTCCTTCTGTTTTGAGTCACGTCACTCAGTCACAGTGGGATCTGGCTGCTAAAACATTTATCTTTCTCATTTCTCTTTGGGAGAGACCTCGGCCGACACAAGAGCTAAGCAAACGCAGCTACACTCTCTCCAAGCCAACCACTACAATAGAGAGCAAATATCTCTTAATGTTGGGCATTGTTGGACTGTCTGCTTGTATTGTCACTGCACTGGCTTATGACTGCACTCACTGCACTGCGTTATGACTGCACTCCCTGCACTGCGTTATGACTGCACCCACTGCAGCCAATGTTGGGTGAAAGAGCTATAGGTTTTTGTACTTTTTACACCCTTTTCCGTGATATCCAATTGGTAGTTACAGTGTTGTCCCATCGCTGTAACTCCCGTACAGACTCGGGAGAGGCGAAGTTCGAGAGCCACTGTGCAACTGGCGACCGAAGTCAGCGTGGAGTCGCTCGACCGCCACAAGGAGTCGCTAGAGTGCAATGGGACAAGGACATCCTGACCGGCCAAAACGGGTGACACTGGGCCAATTGTGCGCCGCCTCATGGGTCGCGGACCGGGAGACAAACCCTGGGATCAAATCCGGGGTCCGTAGTGATGCCTCAAGCACCGCGATGCAGTGTAGAGGACTGCGCCACTCGGGGGCCCTAGCTATGGGTTTTCTATAAGCACATTATTCAGCTGTATCTTGGCATACAGACAAAGGATGATAATAGCAAAGGATGATACGCTGACATTTAAAGAGCTGTGTGATGAGGTTCAATGCAGAGAATGACAAAGTCCTAGTGAGGCAGGAAGAATGACTACATTTGTTGTTTCTTGGGTGGATGAGCTGTCATAACCATGTGGTGTTGACTTCTTCCTTGTGTTACGCCCCCCCCCCCCCCCCCCCCCCTACATCACGCTGGAATCTGAGGCGGGATGCCACGTAAACACTAGACCAGGGACTGTATTCAGACTGACATTCTCTTTCAACCCCTGGCCTCCACATTCACTCTGGTTGGCATCCCAAATGGCACACTATTCTCCATAGCGAACCACTTTTGACCAGTGCCCTACAAGTCCTGCTTAAAAGTAGTGCACTATAAAGGGAATAGGACGGCATTTGGGAAGCAGCCTCTGTTCACTACATCTGGCCTTCACATGCAAGGCAGAAACTCTCTAGGACTGACGGGGAGGGAAAGAGGGGACCCCCTCCCATCCACTTCTGACCTTCATCTTCCTCGCAGCCTTTATTACCTCGGAGGTCTTCATCTGGACTGGGGAGGTTTCGGGTTTTAATATGAGGATTAAACCCCCACTATGTAGATTAAGCTGATAAGTGAAGAAAGTAAATGTCAAATTGGTATAAAGGGACGAATGTTGTGTAAAAGCTGAATGAAACATCCAAAGTTAATAGAGGAATCAGTATTAACTTGGAAAAGGTCACAATCAGTTAGTGGTGTAGCATATGTGCTGTAACTAACTCCATGCAATTTTGTGGCTTTGCAGACATGGAGCCATGCAGACCATACTGTAAACAGAGTCTATGGGAAGGCTAACACTATGTCATCTCTAGACGTATACTGCAGCTAAAAATCCAAATGAAACGCACCACAAACTACAGTAGCGTGCTACTATAACCCTGTCCCTCATGTTAACTACTGGTTGTAATATACAGCTAAGAGAGTCACTCCCTCCTATGTTGATTCCTGCTGAGGAACGAACGACAGTGATGAGGTCTAAAGTTCAGGGAACCTATTTATTTATTTATTTTACCTTTATTATGCTGTGTTCTTATGTAGAGGGTTTCGAGTTCACATCCTGGGTCGGGAAGATATGGCGAGACTATCTTTCATATGCAAAGAGATACCATTATTGGTCGATATCCATTGGACATGTAGCAGCACCAGCCTATCATGGGATTCCTGAACATAATGGGCAGGCTAGGAATTTTCCTGCCCACTGGACCTGACCAGAAATTAACATTACCCTGAGGCTATAACTAGGTTACAGAGTTTCCCTTGTCAGGTCATGACACACACACACACACACACACACACTCTCAACACACATTATTCTTTAGTTGTATTGTTTTGTATTTCCCATTTGTGTGACTGTTCTTGTCTATCAGTGTATCCGTGTTATTGTCGTGTTTGATGTTTTTGTGTGGATGCCAGGAAGAATAGCTGCTGCTTCGGCAAAAGCAAATGGGGATCCCAATATGCAAGAACCTGTCAGATGGGTGAACTACTGAACTTACTGTCTGTCCATCCAGACAAAACATAATCTTGACAGACAGATGGACTAAAGTAACCACTTAATCACAAAGGGATCATTGGAGCTGATGCCAACCGGCTAAGATCTCAAACCATTAATCTTACTGTCATTGCAGATACACCAAACCACCTGTTCCTCAGCCGAAACAAAAGGCCTGAATTCATAAAACATCTGTTGGATGAGTGCTGTTCTAGGATCAGGTCCTCGCTGTCCATGTAATCTCATTCAGTATGATCTAAAAAGCTAAACTGATCCTAGATCAGCACTCAGGAAGTGGATGAGGAATAGGCACCAATGTCTTATATCTCATGTAAAGCAGTCAGTTTCTAAGGAAATGAAATGAGGGTTCTGGTAAAGAAGAAAAAAGGATTTAATCGAATAGGTGTGATCTCATTCGGGGAATTGGCGAACCAGATAGTTTAAGGAAGTTCGTTGGGTTCGTGTTCTATGCTCCAAACAACTTGTCGGTTACATTTAGCAAATGAAGATTGACTTTGATTAACTGCTATTAGTCATTCTGATTAAACTCAGTGTTCTTGAAGCATGTTGGAACTGATTTTAAAAACAGATGGGAAACAAAGTAAGACAGTACAGTATCATTACAGTATAATATTACTGCAAAGCACCCTGATTTCACCATGCAATATAACAAACAATCTGAAAATCATATTGGCTTGTAGATATGGGCAGTCAGCCACTACTAAACTATCAAAAAGTTGCCTTTTAGGCTTCAGAACGGACGGAAATGTCATTGATCATTAACCACAAAGCATTTCCTGCTCTTTTCTATTTAAAAATTCATGCAAAAGTCTGATGTGTGCTTCTGCCTTCATTCTCCAAACCTCTGTGTGTGGGAAAGAGAGATATTAAAAGGGATAGTTCACCTAAATGACAAGAATCTACTTATTGGTCCTATTGGTCTTACCCTTATCCATGCTTTTGTTTTGTTTATTTAGCCACTGTCACCAACCGCTTACTTAGCTAGCTAGCATTTTCTAAACCTATAGAAGTCCAATATTAGCATGGTTTCAGCTGAACTATCCCTTTAAGAAGCACATATTGGTTGAGCTATCCCTTTAAGAAGCACATATTGGTTGAGCTATCCCTTTAAGATGCACATAGCACGGATAAGATGGCGCTAATAGACACAATCACCCAAAGTTTCTAGCTCCTAGCTAACTTCGCAATAAGCATTTCGCTACCCCTGTGATAACATCTGCAAATCTGTGTACGCAAACATTAAACCACTTTGATTTGATAATGGTGACTCACGCACGTGCATCTTATGCTATGGCTACGCAACTATTTCTATAACATCCCCATGCTAACACGTTAAGTTGGCTAATGTCTACCTCAAAACCTTTTTAAGTATGAACGTGTGGATAAACAGCTTAGTCACAGTATATATCTGACCCACTGAACAAGCTCATATTCCATAGGTCAGTCATACTGAATAGCCTAGTATACAGTAAGAGGAAGTCACATGTTCTACCACACACATACACCCATCCAGCCGAGTCACAGATTTGTCCTGCCAACTCATTGACCATGGGAGTTGGCAAGACAGCACAAACAGATCTGGAACCAGGCTAACCCACCCACTTTCCAATACAGTAGTGATACAGTATACACAATGGTGTCTCCCTCTAGGATCTTAGGATCTGCCCCAGCATCCTTCACACTCTACATTCATTTAATGCATATGTCATACAAAGCTATCTCTATGCCTGAAAACCAAAGCCCACAGCCAAGACATATTTGAATGGCTTTGACCATGGCTGTGCCCTAAACGGCTCCCTATTCCCTTTATAGTGCACTACTTTTGACCATAGGGCTCTGGACAAAAGTAACGCGCTATAATGAGAATAAGATGCCGTTTAGGATGCAATCTGTCTCTCCCCACAACAGAAAATAATTCATCCTGGCAGACAGAACAGGAACATCAACGGCTGTCCTTCCTGAGACATCCCCAGGAGTTTCAATACTTTATTGACCCCACCCAGGGTTCAAGGCAAGGCGAGGCTATACAGAGGGTTTGTTCAGTTGGAACACATCCCAAAAACACTGGTCAACAGTCGGTCACTGTTCTGTTCCGTTAGCGGACAAGTAAACAAAACCCACATTGACAGATAGACATGAAAGCGACAGTTAAAGGGAAAGACAGATCACGCTGTGTGACAAGTACCATTCACCAGGATGACGGATCATTCAGTGCTACGGGATGAGAAGAAGCGGGGTAAAGTTTCCCTCCATCTACTTAAGTCAATCAATTACCCTGTAGAGGACAGTCTGCTGACAGAATTACAATGGCTTACAACATACATACTGTAGAAAACATGAAGACACTTTAAATCAATAGGGCGGTGGAAAGACTTACCTGATTTGCGCTTGGATGATCCATAGTCCCTAAAAAAGAAGCAACAACAGAGGGACATGATGAGAGTCAAGTAAAGGACAGCAGCACAGAGGAGACACACATAGGGTGTCTGTCACTCCTTGACCTCATTAACATACACACACACACAGCTCAGCCCGCACGCAGAGACGGAGAGAGGCGTGTGTGTGTGTGTGTGTGTGTGTGAAAGGAGTGAGTGAGCGAGTATGAGAGTATGTATGTGAAAGAGAGACAGAGAGAGAGAGAGAGAGAGAGAGAGAGAGAGAGAGAGAGAGAGAGGGGGGAATGAGTAGGGCCAACTGACAACCTGGTCATGTGACGTTTGAAACAGCACCACCATCCTCCCTCCCTCCCTCCTCCTCTTCAACCCCCCTTTTCTTGTTTCCTCCATCAGAGAGAAAGAGAGGGAGGATCTGTTTAAGTCTTCTTAATGGATTATTATTGGTTTATGTTGCTAGCTAAACTACGGCTAAATTAAGGACATGCGGACTGCGGAGCGGAGCTAGCCCTGCAGAACGTGTGTGTGTGTGTGTGTGTGTGTGTGTGTGTGTGTGTGTGTGGCGTGCGTGCGTGCGCGTGCGTGTGTGCATGTGCATGCGTGCGTGCGTGTGCGTGTGTGCGTGCGTTAACTGCAGAGGGCAGAATGATGCTTGGAACAGCTTGGTGTTTCATCAGGATGACGATGCATTTAGTGGTATTTTTAATGAGAGGTTAAGGAAATGATTCTCCTGGGCTGTCGCTGTGAGTGAACACACACACACACTTCACCGAGACCAGATGACCAATCCAAGGTCTGTAGCCTTCTCTCTCTACCTCCCTAGTGGCATAAAGGCATGATAGCCCTTTCAGAGTCAATGCCCTGCCTCAATTAGCCTCTTTGTAGCTCTCCACAGAGGATCATGAATAATGCTCTTATATTGTTCTAATGGCCAGCCAGGTCGGGTCAGAATACTGACCATTGTGACCAGACGGACTCTAGCTCCTACCCTGGTGTCATCAGTGGTCAGCCGCTCTGGGCAGATGACCCTCCAGCTAAAGAGAAACAACTGAAGCTATTGTATTCAGCTGACAGTGAGACTATAGTTAGAGCTGGGATTTTAATGGAAATCATTTGTGGAAGGAGAATTCTTGCACCAGCTAGCAGGATATTTGCTTTTTCTGTCCTTGGTCATGCCTGCTGCAGTGTTGGCAATGCTGCCAACATCCTCTTCTTTATGGGTGATAGAGATTTCCAGAATTTTCAATGGGCATGTTCCCTTTCTTAGGATCCACTGCTATGCTTCTATAGACATCCAGATATATATGTCCATATAGATATACCCACATAGAACAACAACACCAATTCTACATATTTCTATAATTTTACACTATATAATTCCATGATTCAATATTCTGTAATTCTATGATTATTTAGTACATATTTCTATAATAATCTTACAATTCAACTCGGCAACATCTGTTTTGTATTGAACACTACTTAAAAACACTACTCTACACTAGTGTACTGTCAGTGCTGTCTACCTATAACCCCATAACAAAGGCCCATCTAGCTATGCCAGTCCCCAGTGTTGGAGAGTTAACAGGAGAAGAGGTCTCACTTACAGAGTTTACAACACAATGTGACCTGAGCTAGGCGTAGTGGGTTACCAGGGCCTTTAAAACTACACAGACACAGAGGGATGGCTCACAGGTTGACAGTCAAAACCTAAATAGTGGAGGGGGAGGAGAGGAGAGGAGAGGAGAGGAGAGGAGAGGAGAGGAGAGGAGAGGAGAGGAGAGGAAATCAATACTTAACTTGTATAAATAGTACAAGTAAACTGCCTTCCATGTTTCACGCTGTGTAGTAACAAAAGTGCTTGTTTGGTCGAACACCGCAGCAGGCTGAAAATTACTTAATTGTACTCCTCTACCCTGGAGACTGTTAAACAATGCCTGCTGAGCTTCATTTACAAGGTAAACCTGTCCCGAACATCTTATAAAGAAGTCAAACTCGAGAAAAGTCAACTGTGTAAGCACTTTTTCGTCCTACTGTAAATGTCCATGTGCATCGACCACAACCAGCAACTCCAGCTTTGGAATTTCTGTCCAGTTCTTTCTATTAGCAATACTGTGCATCGTCATCGTGTTGAGTGAGATAGATGGATCCATGGAAATAGAATGACTATTACATGGATGGATCAATGATGACAAACTTACAGTAGCGAACTAATAACCCTTCATACGTGTGAACAGAACAGTCTCCTGGTTAAATCGATACTGTGTGTGTTTCGATTCAGTTTAAAAAAAACACTTTGAGGCGTATTATCATCAGGGGCGCAACTTTCACTGGGGACGGGGGTGGACATGTGACATTTATTTGGATACATCCATAACAAGGAGCTAATGAGTGGCGAGTTCTCCAGGCATAGAAAATGTGCTCACTCGTCACAACACTGTTGTTTAGAGGAGCTAGCCAACAACACAGCTGGAGTAACACAATCACTTCAAACTGAAGCTGGAAAGACAGCAAATTAGCTGTGTTTCATTTGACCTTTTTTCAATTGATATTTTTTGGGAATATATCCATAAAAATGATGCCAGCTGATTCATGATTTCGAATGGCTGAGAAACACTGCCTGCCTGTCTGTCCCGACCTGACTCCCAACACGTTCATTACTATGGGACAGCAGGAGATCGAATCTGACTACTGAAACAATGTTGCAAATGTTGGAGAGACAGACAGCAAGGTTTATAAAAATCTCTGCTGTTGAAAACTAAATATCAGTCTAAAAGAAATGTGAGATCATGTCTAGATGCTTTTTATAGTGGAGATGAAGTTTATAAAGTGCCTGGGCTGATGAGACGGTGGATTGCGCAGTCAGATGGAACAGAGTAAATAGGTATTGTAATGTCTAGCTTTTGCCGGTGGTAACTTGTGGAACAGACACCGGCTGGAAAGCGCTTTTAACCAATCAGCACTCGGGATTAGACCCACCCATTGTATGTATGTATGTATGTATATAAATATACTTCTAAAACCAAAGTTGCACCCCTGATTATCATAATTTGATGGTCCTTAGCTTAGCTAAGCATTCAGGAGTTTCATTAACCCTCAACAACAGAGTGGCCTACATACATCTACTCAACAAACTGTTGTGTAAACATTGACATACATTATCCCATTAACCTAGCATTAGCCTACAGTAGTAGCTAAACAGTAGCTAGCGTTAAATGCAAGTAAACAGTGACCTAAATTAGCCCATTAGCGGATTTAGCCTAGCTCAGCCGCTAAGCTAATAGCTAGCTCGCATCCAGGTCAGGCTTGTGGTCAATGGGACTAGGGATGGTTATTTTTGGCAGTTTTGGGTCCCGGGTTTTTGGGATGCATCTGAAAGACATTAGGAGGGGGGCGGGGGGGGGGGGGGGGGGGGGGGGGGTCTGGCCCCTCTGGCTAGCGACCAGTTTACTCAAGGCTGAAATAATACTGTTCCCTCTGGGGTGAGGCGGTGAGTTCTGGCCGATTGCTCCCTTCCTATGTATCGTAATGAGATAAATATTTTAAGGACAGAGGGAAAGAGGAAGGGGAAGAGGAGGGGGGAAAATATGTAAGTATATTGTAGACTATTTCAAGAGGGTGTGTGTGTGTGGTTTCTGGGGGCTAGTGTTTCCCCTTTACAGACAGTGGGAATCCAAAATGCTGTCTCCATTTCAAAATAAGTATTTGTTCTTTCTGTACAACCATGCTAAATTTAGAAGACTGATCACACATGGGAGCAGACGTTAAAGGTCAATGACCTTCTTATGTCTAGGAAGTCATGTCACTCAAAGATTCAAGGGCGAAAAGTGAAATCCGACTGATTACAGTAAGAATGTGTGTGCGACAAACTGTCCGTAGGCCTACACACGTACACAAACGTGAGTATGTCATGCCTCCGCTCAACCACTGAACGCACATTTAGGAAGCCGTGAGGCCAGTTAAACAGATCCACTGACTGATTGATTAGCAGGTCAAACAAATGTGACCCCTGACCCTCTGTGATATCGGTCAGTAGAGAGGACACTAGGTTGGTCAAGCCATTCCTGAACCGCTGTGAATGGAGAGACCTTCCATTCCTCTTTTATGTTCTGTACCAGCCGGTCCCAAATGACTCCCTAACCCTCCCCTTGGCCCTAACCCTACAAACGTTTTCAGATCTGAAAGGTCTGGGTATAAGCAGTGGAGTGTGGGGGGGGGGGGGGGGACTTCCACCATATTGCTTCTACCTTACAGATCTACAAACATTGAAGGGTTAGGGCCCAAAAGTAAGGTTAAGGAGTTCATTGAAGACAGTCTTTAAATCCTGTGTGCGACTATCCAAACCAGGCAGTCTGTTCCTTATTGACAGTGTATGAACTGGAACAGACTGAGAGATAAAGACTGAGGGGGTCTTTAGCTACAGTAATAACATGATGGTTGTGCACTAATTACACCCAATGTGCCCCAGAGTTTGGCCCGGTGGTTCGAACGTAAACGTGCACTTCTCCAAATTAATCTGTCCCTCCTTCCTCTCTCTCTCTCTCTCTCTCTCTCTCTCTCTCCCCTCCCTCTCTCTTGCCTTCTCAAAACAGTTCAAAGGGCTTTTTTGGCATGGGAAATATATGTTTACATTGCCAAAGCAAGTTAAATAGATCATATAAAAAAGGTTAAATGAACAATCAAAAATTAACAGTAAACATTACACTCACAAAAGTTTCAAAGGAATAGCGACATTTCAAATGTCGATGTACAGTGTTAAAGTCCCTCCCTCCCTCCATAAGTAAACCCAATCCAAACCCCCTCTAACCTGAACCCTAAATCCCTGATGAGTACCATATCACCACCCCTCAACTCTCCCCTCCCCGCCCCCCTAATTATTGGGCCAAGGCTCAAGCTCTGTCTGCCCACTAGCAACCCTCCCCTAAAAGGGTACAGAGAATCAATTACCCCCCCACAAACACACACACATACACGCACAATTACCCCCCTCCCCTAACAGACACCCCATCCATTCTTTCTAATTAACCAAAAAGGCCCAGTCTGATTAGAGACTTACACCATCACTTGGGACAACACAATGCTACTTAGCTCATAGCCTGCGGAGAGGCACCCACAGCTGACCAATCACTCACCATGACTTATCCCAGTTATAATCTGATAAGAAGACTGAAGACTGGGACCACTGTCTCTCAAAGGGAATTGTCGTTGTTATTTACAGGAAGGTGGTGAACAATGTGAGTTCTGAGCAGTGACGTCAGTTAGTGCCGACGTATTTAGCATATTTAGCTCCTAAGCAAGTTTGTACACGCATTTCGCTACACCTGCAATAACATCTGCTAAATAAGTGTATGTGACCAATCAAACCTGACATTCAACTGAAGGGTATGAAATCGTTCATCCTTCATTCAGTCAGACAGGGATTATAATGCAATATTCTAAGTGCATCTGCTGATGAACAATACTGTACTGTCTAGCCTAGTTTGAGCACCGATACAGGTGCTGTGGATATGGCCATTCCATTCAAATTCATCCATCATTTAAATCCCAGCGAAAAGAAAGTGTGAAAATTCCTCCCATGTCAGACCGAGGAAAAGAGCGAGAGAATCGTAAAAAACGATCAGAAAAGACAAGGAATCGTGTCTGGAAATCTATCTCTCACAGGAACAGCCCGGGGCCAAAATGTACATCAATAATGACAGAGAGAGAAAGAAACGACAGGAGAAAAAAAAAACAACAGTAAAATACCAGACAGTGGACACATTTATCTCTGACGGAAAGCCCCCTGGGACACTTTTCTCCCTACTGTAGTTTGGAGCCACGGGGTCACTGGCTGTAGTCCTGCAGTCTGCACTGTATTCCAGCTGATCTGGGTCTAGACAGCTGTTTCCAGATAGGGCCATTTACACCGAGGAGAACGCCGCCTCGTGGTGAGTTGGTGGAATGAACATGACCACGCTGCTGTACTTGAGGGAAATGCTTAGAAGTGAAGATTTGAGATGTCTTTAATGTGTTCGTTGTTGATTCCAGGTGAAACTCAAGCTCACAAGCATATATTTCAAGTTCATTTGTGCAGAGGAGGATCAACAAATGAATTGCACATGTTTTGAGGCTTTGACACTGCTGTGTTGGTGTGTAAGAGATAAAGACTGAAAGATAGACTGACGTGACACAGAGAAAGACTTGACATACAAAGAATGTACATGTCATTTAAGACATAAAAGATGAAGAACTCTCATTTGAAAACCAAGTTGAGCTATTCTAAGGCACATCAATGAAATCAGCCTTGAATTTGTCTCTCTGTTGCAGTACTCCCATTCACAGGCAGATGTCCCTAATATCAATTTCAATGTCAATTTAAGGTGCTTTACTGGCATGGGAAACATTAGTTTACATTGCCAAAGCAAGTGAAATAGATAATAAACAAAAGTGAACTAAACAATAAAAAATCAACAGTGAACAAAAGTTCCAAAAGAATAGAGACATTTCAAATGTAATATTATGTCTATATACAGTGTTGTAATGATGTGCAAATAGTTAAAATACAAAAGGGAAAATAAATAAACATAAATATGGGCTGAATTTACAATGGTGTTATATTCCTGCACCTCACACACTATAACTAATCTGGATCCCTCAAGGTCTGCCCTTTTCAAGATGTGATTGGTGGGATTGATTCCTACTGTACAGAGACACATGGCACCAGTGGAATCAGATCATGGTCTGAGAATTCAATCTACCTTAGCAGCCGTGCCCTTTGGAAAGGTTTGACTCATTCTCTTGATTCAGTTTGAAACAGCTATAGGAGTAGTCTTGTTCCAGTCCTAACACTACCAGTCTGGTAGGCAAGGTACTATAGGAGTAGCAGAGGGTACTATAGGAGTAGCAGAGGGTACTATAGGAGTAACAGACGGTATTATAGGAGTAATATAGGGTACTATAGGGGTAGCAGAGGGTACCATAGGAGTAGCAGAAGATATTATATGAGTAGCAGAGGATACTGTAGGAGTAACAGAGGGTACTACAGGAGTAACAGAGGGTACGGCATGAGTAGCAGAGGATATTATATGAGTAGCAGAGGATACTGTAGGAGTAATAGAGGGTACTGCAGGAGTAACAGAGGGTACCACAGGAGTAACAGAGGGTACTACAGCAGTAACAGAGTGTACTACAGGAGTAACAGAGGGTACGGCAGGAGTAACAGAGTGTACTACAGGAGTAACAGAGTGTACTACAGGAGTAACAGAGTATACTACAGGAGTAACAGAGGCAGGAGTAACAGAGGGTACTATTGGAGTAACAGAGGGTACTATAGGAGTAACAGAGTGTATTACAGGAGTAACAGAGTGTATTACAGGTGTAACAGAGTGTACTACACGAGTAACAGAGTGTACTACAGGAGTAACAGAGGGTACTATAGGAGTAACAGAAGGTACTATAGGAGTAACAGAGGGTACTGTAGGGATTACAGAGGGTACTGGAGGAGTAACAGAGGGTACTACAGGAGTAACAGAGGGTACTACAGCAGTAACATATGGTATTACAGGAGTAATAGAGGGTACTACAGGAGTAACAGAGGGTACGGTAGGAGTAACAGAGGGTACGGTAGGGATTACAGAGGGTACTGCAGGAGTAACAGAGTGTACTACAGGAGTAACAGAGTGTACTACAGGAGTAACAGAGTGTACTACAGGAGTAACAGAGTATACTACAGGAGTAACAGAGTGTACTACAGGAGTAACAGAGGGTACGGCAGGAGTAACAGAGGGTACTACAGCAGTAACAGAGGGTATTACAGGAGTAATAGAGGGTACTACAGGAGTAACAGAGGGTACTGTAGGAGTAACAGAGGGTACTGCAGGAGTAACAGAGGGTACTACAGCAGTAACAGAGGGTATTACAGGAGTAATAGAGG
Source organism: Oncorhynchus mykiss (assembly GCF_057628025.1). Classification (NCBI taxonomy): domain Eukaryota; kingdom Metazoa; phylum Chordata; class Actinopteri; order Salmoniformes; family Salmonidae; genus Oncorhynchus; species Oncorhynchus mykiss. The sequence continues at coordinate 5,645,568 of NC_143038.1, read as the reverse complement.
GTACTACAGGAGTAACAGAGGGTACTACAGGAGTAACAGAGGGTACGGTAGGGATTACAGAGGGTACTGCAGGAGTAACAGAGTGTACTACAGGAGTAACAGAGGGTACTACAGGGGTAACAGAGGGTACGGTAGGGATTACAGAGGGTACTGGAGGAGTAACAGAGGGTACTATAGGAGTAGCAGAGGATATTATCGGAGTAGCAGAGGATACTATAGGAGCAACAGGGGGTACTGTAGGAGTATCAGAAGGTACTATAGGAGTAGCAGAGGGTACTGTAGGAGTAGCAGAGGATACTATAGGAGTAGCAGAGGATACTATAGAAGTAACAGAGGGTACTGTAGGAGTAGCAGAGGGTACTATAGGAGTAACAGAGGGTACTGTAGGAGTAGCAGAGGGTACTATAGGAGTAACAGAGGCTACTTAAGGAGTAACAGAGGGTACCGTAGGAGTAGCAGAGGATATTATCGGAGTAGCAGAGGATACTTTAAGAGAAGCAGAGGGTACTATAGGAGTAGCAGAGGATACTGTAGGAGTAACAGAGGGTACTACAGGAGTATCAATAGGTGTTACTAATAACCAACACATGCCTAATCAATGATATTATTAATGGCTTGTTAATGAAAGGTACATTAAAGTACATTCTAACAGCAGTTTGCCTAACAGCAGTTTGCCTATTCTAACAGCAGTTTGTTCAGGTGGGCCTCCATGCTTCAGCAAACAAAGGAAAGGGGGTGCAAGACAACAACGTGAGACAGTGTTCTTGTCTAGACTGTCAAGCTCAAGAGCTAACTCTACACCATCAATCCTCCACCCCTAACCCCCATACCCTCCCTAGGGTCCCTCTTCACCCCCACTCTTCCCCCTCCTCCTCATCCTTTCCTCTCCTCCTTTTACAGTAACTGATGAGGTGGACACATTTCACCACACTGACTGCTGCACTGACTGCGACTATTCATCATACTCATGTACACGCACGCACTCACTCACTCACTCACTCACTCACTCACTCACACACTCACACACTCACACACACACACACACACACACACACACACACACACACACATTCCTCCGAATGCCAAACCTAACAGCACAGATAACATCAAAACCCCAACACTAGCAATCTGACTTGTTACACTGTTGCAAAACAATTACTCAACTTCTATTCTTCCATTGAGCCGTTCAGTTTTGAAATGAACACACACAAAGCAGCATTTCAAAATACAATTCCGTGTCCAAATGGAGTGAGCTGCCCGTTCTGTCTGGTCTGGTCTGGTCTGGGTGTGTGTGTGTGTGTGTGTGTGTGTGTGCTTGCGTGCGTGCGTGCGTGTTTGTGCGTGCGTGCGCTCTGTTTGAAAATCAACACACACAGTAGGAGGGCCCTACGCTCCGACACACACACAAACATATCAGTTTGTATGCCAGGCTGGGTTCAGAGTGCTTTCGCCACTGTTTCGAAAGCTGAAACAGAGCATATCACTTTGGATACAATGCTATGGGCCTCCCAATACTCTGGGTAGACCAGTATTGATTACAGGGGGCAGGGAGCAGTAGCTTTATCCATCAGGGTTGAGTGGCTAAAGCTGTTAGCTGGAGCTGTTAGTCTGCTGCTTCAACTGGCCTATCTGTTACACAGGCAGCCCTGAGGGAGGCACAGGGGGAGGTGGAGAGATCACTGACTGAGGTAAGAGAGGGAGTTGGGACAATGGAGCAGGAGGAGGGAGGGAGGATATGTTGTATGGTCCGGTGGTCACAGTCAGAGACAGACTGCTACCATATTATACACAGGTACAAAAGTACACATACATGCAAGCTCTATCTAGAACAGCGGCCTCTGGTAAGACAAGCAGTGGCGGTCTTTGTATATTTGAAAACAACAACTGGTGCACAAAATCTAAGGAAGGTTTTGCTCGCCTGAGGTAGAGTCTCTCATGATAAGCTTTAGACCACACTGTCTATATACGACCACAAACCGATACTGGCACGAAGACCGCACAACTCAATGAGCTGTATACGGCCATAAATAAACAGGAAAAAGCTCATCCAGAGGCGGCGCTCCTAGTGGCCGGGGACGTTAATGCAGGGAATCTCAAATCTGTTTTACCTCATTTCTACCAGCATGTTAAATGTGCAACCACAGGGGAAATAACTCTAGACCACCTTTACTCCAAACACAGAGACGAGTACAAAACTTTCCCTCGCTCTCCATTTGGCAAATCTGACCATAATTCTATCCTCCTGATTCCTGCTTACAAGCAAAAACTAAAGCAGGAAGCACCAGTGACTCTGTCAATAAGAAAGTAGTCAGACGAAGCAGATGCTAAGCTACAGGACTGTTTTGCTAGCACAGACTGGAATATGTTCCGGGATTCTTCCGATGGCATTGAGGAGTACACCACATCAGTCACGGGCTTCATCAATAAGTGCAACGATGACGTCATCCCCACAGTTACCGTACGTACATACCTCAACCAGAAGCCATGGATTACAGGCAACATCCACATTGAGCTAAAGGGTAGAGCTGCCGCTTTCAAGGAGCAGGAATCTAACTCGGAAGCTTATAAGAAATCCCGTTATGCCCTCCGACGAACCATCAAACAGACAAAGCTTCAATACAGGACTAAGATTAAATTGTACTACACCGGCTCCGACACACGTCGGATATGGCAGGGCTTGCAAACTATTATAGACTACAAAGGGAAGAATATCCGCAATCTGCCCAGTGACACAAGCCTACCAGACGAGCTAAATTACTTCTATGCTCGTTTCGAGGCAAGTAACAATGAAGCATGCATGAGAGCATCAGCTGTTCTGGACGGCTGTGTAATCACGCTCTTCGTAGCCGAAGTGAGTAAGACCTTTGAACAGGTCAACATTCACAAGGTCACAGGGCCAGACGGATTACCAGGACGTGTACTCCGAGCATGCGATGACCAACTGGTGTCTTCACTGACATTTTCAACCTGTCCCTGACTGAGTCTGTAATACCAGCATTTTTCAAGCAGACTACCATAGTCCCTCTGCCCAAGAAGACTAAGGTAACCTGCCTAAATCACTAACGACCGTAGCACTCACGTCTGTAGCCATGAAGTGCTTTGAAAGGCTGGTCATGGTTCACATCAACACCATTATACCAGCAACCCTAGGCCCACTCCAATGTGAACGAAGAAGGCCCTACAAATTGTCTCCAGCCACTGTAGTCATAGATTGTTCTCTCTGCAACCGCATGGCAAGCGGTCCCGGATCGCCATGTTTAGGTCCAAATGGCTTCTTAAAAATTCTACCCCCAAGCCATAAGACTCCTGAACAGCTAATCAAAGGGCTACCCAGACCCCTATTTTACACTGCTGCTACTCTCTTTTTATTATCTATGCATAGTGACTTTAACTCTACCTACATGAACATATTACCTCAATTACCTCGATTAACCGGTACCCCTGCACATTGACTATATACCCACTGTATATAGCCTCGCTATTGTTATTTTACTGCTACTATTTAATTATTTGTTACTTTATTTTCTATTTTTTCTTAACACTTTTTTGTTCTTTAAAACTTCTTAAAGCATTGTTGGTTAAGGGCTTGTAAGTAACCATTTCCCTGTAAGGTGTTTCATTTCACTATACCTGTTGTATTCAGCGCAAGTGACAAATAACATTTATTTTATTTTAATCTATCTACATATCCATGGGTCTTTCTCTCTCTCTTTTGGAACATTTGAGGACAATGGAAAAATGGACACATAATGCACTGTCATGACGTGCCCCTTTTGGGTGAGGATCATAGCCCCCCCCCCCCCCCCTCTTTCTCTCCCACCACAGGTTTATAGCGGTCGTAAATACCGAAACTCGTTTCCTCACTCTGCCAAAATGAAAGTTTTGGAGTAAGGTAACCTCAAAAGATTGAATAATGTAACCATATTTCTGTATTCCAACCAGTTGAAACTGTCTGTGGGTTCTTAAAGAACAATCATGTCGAATGCCTTACTGATTTGTAATGTAACTAACAGAGCAGAACATCATAACTGTTTCTCTGAATGTGTACATTTCCCAGTTACCAGATTTACATCTAAATATTGTAGAACGTATATGATTAAATATGAAACTATTTGTGAGAAGATGAAATGTGATGTTAGCCTTCTAAATGAGAGATTTTTTTTTAATATAAAGTTTTAACTATAACTCAGTGACCACACCCCGTGAGCAGAGACATTTACATCGGCGTCATGGAACGCCCCCTTTTCTACTCCAGTATAAAACCCACATCCGACAAAATGTACAATAGACCAAAACATGCCGGGTTGCTGCCGGTGTGTGAAGTGGTTCTAGCTGTCACCTGAATAATGAACCATTGAGATCAGAAAACATGGCCCTGTCGCTACTGTCGTTACTCTGGAGTATAGTCACACACACACACACACACACACACACACACACACACACACACACACACACACACACCGCCCCTCCTCCCTACCACACACACACCAATCATGGTAGTAAATCAGTGGCCAATCTCACTGCTAAATGTCCTCTAATTGGTTTCCATTTAGCCGATGTGAAGGAAAGGAACCAAGATGAAAGCCCATCCAATTTCCCCCCAGACAGAAATCTACTTCTGAATCATGATGTGTAACTGCTAGAATAGTCCATGTCTGCATCTCAAATGGCACCCTATTCCCTATATAGTGCACACATTTTCTGCAGAGGCGATAAGGAATAGTGTGCCATTTAGGATGCAGCTTTTCTGGATGCAATGCACCACCACTATGAAATGTGTGAGTGCTAGAATAGTACATGAGAGATGGATAAAATGCACCTTCACCATTACTTCCCATTGTTACAATAGACAGGAACAAGCTTAGCATGTCCATTTAGTCTACCCCACTTTCCATGTCCATTATCATACATATTGATGCTATAATGGAGTCACAATCTTAGCCAGGCTTTCCTTTAGAGATGAGGACTGGCCAAGAGCAATGCAATGTAATGAGATGGTGTGTGTGTGTGTGTGTGTGTGTGTGTGCGAGAGAGAGAGAGAGAGAGAGAGAGAGAGAGAGAGAGAGAGAGAGAGAGGGGAGGGGGATGAGAGGGAAAGAGAGGGAACGAGAGAGAGAGAGAGAGAGAGAGAGAGAGAGAGAGAGAGAGAGAGCACTGAGGGTATAGGGTGTACGTGTGTATTATTGATGGAGATATGTGACTTCGTCTTCTCCGACTTGTCTCTGGACTACATGATTAATGTGTTGTTTTTACATACCAAAATAGACCGCACCACTCATGTCATAGAGAATACAAAGAAGGAGGGAGGTAGAATAGGGAGAGAGAGAGAGAGAGAGAGACAGAGAGAGAGAGAGCAAGAGAGTGAGAGAGAGAGAGAGAGAAAGAGAGAGATAATGAAGTGAGAAAAATATGGAGAGAGAGATGAATGGAGCTATAGAAAGACTGTGAGCGATACAGCTAGAGAGGGGAGGAATGAGTGAGGGGAGAAGGGAGAAAGAGAGAGAAAGAGAGAGAGAGAGGCTGTTGATCGAATCCTAACCACTTTGGCAATAGCGTTTCTAACCTTGAGCAGTCATGTCAATTAAAGCAGACTTGAATTTATGAGCTGGGGATGGACAGAACGAGAGAAAAGAGGAGGAAAGAGGGAGGAGGGAGGGAAAGAGACTCTATTAAGCCTCAGCAGGAAATCACCGTGAGACAGAGGTCACTATATCTGCTGTCTTCTCCTCTTCCCTCTCTCTATCTCTTTTCTCCTCGCATCCTTTCTTCACTCCAGTGAAAGAAGCAAGGATTTAAACAACCGGGAAGCAGAGAAGCGAGGCAGAGGAGAGGCAGAGAAGCGAGGCAGAGGAGAGGCAGAGGAGAGGCAGAGAAGCAAGGCAGAGGAGAGGCAGAGAAGCAAGGCAGAAGAGAGGCAGAGAAGCGAGGCAGAGGAGAGGCAGAGAAGCAAGGCAGAGGAGAGGCAGAGAAGCAAGGCAGAGGAGAGGCAGAGAAGCAAGGCAGAGGGGAGGCAGAGAAGCGAGGCAGAGGAGAGGCAGAGAAGTGAGGCAGAGGAGAGGCAGAGAAGCGAGACGGAGGAGAGGCAGAGGAAAGGCAGAGAAGCAAGGCAGAGGAGAGGCAGAGAAGCAAGGCAGAGGAGAGGCAGAGAAGCGAGGCAGAGGGGAGGCAGAGAAGCGAGGCAGAGGAGAGGCAGAGAAGTGAGGCAGAGGAGAGGCAGAGAAGCGAGACGGAGGAGAGGCAGAGGAGAGGCAGAGAAGCAAGGCAGAGGAGAGGCAGAGAAGCAAGGCAGAGAAGCGAGGCAGAGGAGAGGCAGAGAAGCAAGGCAGAGAAGCAAGGTAGAGGAGAGGCAGAGAAGTGAGGCAGAGGAGAGGCAGAGAAGCGAGGAAGGGAATGAAATAATGAGAGGAGTAATTGAAACATGGATGAGAAAACTGTCAGCATCTAACTAGGGAGTCTGCGCCTCAGGTGGTGTGCTTGCCTGCATGCGTGTGTGTTACCAGTCTATTACAACTGATTTGGAGCTTTCGAACGTGAATTTGGAGAGCACAGTTTTCGTTCCCCTAATTAAAAAGTACCCAGAGGGGAAAGGAACATCTCCAAGAAGTATGAAACTTGTCATCCTCCCAACACACACACACACATACCGTCATCCACACACACACACACCAACTCCTACCTTCTCTCTCCCTTTTCCCAAATGTGTAGAGGCTTGCTAGAACTTTTCATAGCTTGGAAAAAGAGCTGACTAGGGAACACACCAAAACGTTCTAAAGAGGGTACTTTGGAACATGGTCACGTACAGCGAGTGTACGTGACCCCCCCCCCCCTTTTGCCCTCAGAACAGCCTCAATTCGTCAGGGAATGGACCATACAAGGTGTTGAAAACATTCCACAGAGATGCTGGCCCATGTTGACTCCGATGCTTCCCACAGTTGTGTCAAGATGGCTGGATGTCCTTTGGGTGGTGGACCATTCTTGATACACACTGGAAACGGTTAAGTGTGAAAAACCCAGCAGCGTTGCAGTTCTTGACACAAACCGGTGCGCCTGGCACCTACTACCATACCCCTGTTCAAAGGCACTTTTTTTTTTACACATTGTTAATCATGCCTTGAGTACTTCCCAATAGGACCAACAGTTCATGGGAAAGGTGTAGAAGTAGGAAGACGTTGAGCGACACAAACAGACACCCACACACACACACAGACACACACACATAGACACACACACAAACACACACACAGACACACAACCCCCCCATAGTCAGCCAACTATCTACCACATAGACAGCACATTAGTAGCTCTACTTCTCAGTATACACCCCCACAGTTCCCTTTTAGTGTTTGGAACATGGCCGCCCTACAAACTCTGTCCATGGATCAGTGTGTGAACCCTCTACCCTCCTGCTGGTGGCATCAAAGCCTGGCCTCCACTTCCTCTGTTCAAAAGGACCCACACTGTAAACAATGAGGCCTCAGCCTCTCTGATTCTCTCTGAGACACACCGCGCAGCAGGATGGGAAAGTTTTGAAAAAAAGACAGGGCGAAATATTGACCCAGTTTGGTGAGGACACACATTGTTAGAGTTAGAGAGAGAGATCATGCACTCATGGGCTCCTGAGTTCTTCAGCAAAAAATATATTAATAGTTTGATAAATGTCGATAAACATACATTTTTCCCCCGCAATTACTTATATTTACTGTTCATTTTTTATAGTTTATTTTACCTTTGTTTATCCATTTCACTTGCTTTCCCATGCTAATAAAGCCCCTTGAATTGATTTTTTTGTGTGTGTGGTGTGTGTGTGTGTGTGTGTGTGTGTGTGTGTGTGTGTGTGTGTGTGTGTGTGTGTGTGTGTGTGTGTGTGTGTGTGTGTGTGTGTGTGTGTGTGTGTGTGTTAACTATACTAGTGTGGACCAGAAGTCCCCACGAGAATAGTAAACGATCAAAAATTTGACTAACTGGAAACATTTTGTTGGTCCCCACGAGGTCAAATGCTATTTCTAGGGAGTTTAGGGTTAAGGTTCAAAATGAGTGTTAGGGTTAAGGGTTAGGGTTAGGAGCTAGGGTTCGTTTTAGGGTTAGGAGCTAGGGTTAGGTTAGAGTTATGGTTAGGTTTCCGGGTTAAGATTAAAGGATAGGGAAAATAGGATGTTTCATGTGACTGAATTGTGTGTCCCCACAAGGTTAGTTGTGCAAGACTGTGTGTGTGTGTGTGTGTGTGTGTGTGTGTGTGTGTGTGTGTGTGTGTGTGTGTGTGTGTGTGTGTTAGATACTCACTCTACTGGGGGGTTGAGGTCATCAGCTTTGGTCTCAAAGAAGCGCAGCACCTCCTCACTCTGAGACAACTGAGGAGGGAGACGGACCAGAGCCTGAGGGAGAGAGAGAGAGAGAGAGAGAGAGAGAGAGAGAGAGAGATGGGGGGGGGAGAATAGGGGAAGGAGGGAGGGGGAGAGAGAGAGGGGGGGCGGGGAGGGAGGGAGAACATCCGTTGTAAGATACCATACAACGATGCACCACACAAAGCAGCTCTTGGAATGATGAACTACGGAGGATGCATTCCGACATCCATTTTACGTTCTACCTTTACAGTACACACAGTATAATCCTTAGCACAGAGTCTGGCTCCAATTCAATGGAAGATCATGTCAGCCTATTCCACTGAGGATGGACATCCATCTGTAATGGTCATGCTAAGTCACACTATTATAGGAACAGATCAATAGGAGCCAATGACAAGGTAGACAAGGTGGACATATAGTACTATATCTGAGATTGATGTTGAACAACATCCATATCATATTGATGGATTTATTTCACAGGGACAGTGCACAACTTCAAATGAATTAATATTCCATTGTTCACAAGAAGAGCAAATACCCGTCCGCACTCATATGCTCCTTTTCTAGTCATGTGTCATTGAGGAAGTGTATATTATAATAAAAGACAGCTAGTGATACAGATGGTTTGGCTCCAGCCTCTCACAATCCCTTGAGAGGGCCGTCTGTGTCATCACGATCCTTCTGTTGTTTGTCATGTGACAACAAACAGGAAGTAGTAAAGTTCAGATCAGAAGATGATGAGTGATAGACAGGCAGAACAATCTCTTAACATCTCCAAACATAAAACAAATTTTAAGACATATTAAGTAAATAAGATGACAAGCTATTTTCTTTTTTTTTTTAAACCTTTAAAAGTTGAGTAAGCAAGAATTTTGTCCACAAATGTACCAACATTTCTATTATGTAAATAGTTTATGATTAATGACTGCAATAATGTAGTTATTTTGTTAGATACTTCTCCCTATTAGCTCAAATGTTGTTTTTTTCCAAAGCCATTTTAGCTGTTGCACCAGCTTTTCGGTCCGAACAGATTCACAAATCATGGGAATTTGTCAAGCTATGCAGACGTTGACTCCCGAGGCATTTGTTCCGAGGCATGGGTTCTAGGCAACTTCCCTGCACTTGCCGGGGCAGGCCTGCTCCCTGCGTGGCTAAAGCCAGCATGAGAAACATGCTAACAAATGTGTGTGCTATGAAATGAAATAAACACTGCACTCTGACAGACAAAACGTATTTCCCTTATTCATGAGAGTGCTATTAAACAAAGCAAGGAAAGTTCATTTTAAAACGTGACATTAGCTTTGCTGGAATGTGCTGCTGTTTTAGGTAAACAATGAATCTGCTTCTGACATGACTGAAGGCATCTTTAAGTTGTGTTTGAGCATTTACATAAAGACTGGGCACGAGTATTTGGAGGTTATTAAAACGTATCATCAAAGTTGAGAGAAAGTCTTTCAAAATGTTTGATTTCACTGATTATAAGATGTGGCCTTGGACAATAAAGTCCACCCTTTTATCTGTGTTTTCGAGGCAGAAAACTGCACACCTTCCCTACTCCGGGAGTGCTAGAGCAGCTGTATTGTGTGTGTGTGACAGTCCAGCCCCCTTGTTTGTTTACATCCTTGGCCTTTGATACCATGGTGTGTGAAAAAGGGAGGTGGGGAGAGAAAGAGAGTGAGAGAGAGAGGGAGAGGGGGATGGAGTAAGTGAGAGAGAGAGAGAGAGAGAGAGAGAGAGAGAGAGAGAGAGAGAGAGAGGGAGTAAGTGTGTGTGACAGAGAGAGAGAGAGAGAGAGGGGGGAGTAAGTGTGTGTGTGAGAGAGAGAGAGAGAGAGAGAGAGAGAGAGAGAGAGAGAGAGAGAGAGAGAGAAATAACTTTTGTTAATTTTTTTATTGTTTATTTCACTTTTGTTTATTATCTATTTCACTTGCTTTGGCAATGTAAACATGTTTCCCATGCCAATAAACCACTTAAATTGAAATTTAATTGAGAGAGAGAGAGAGAGAGAGAGAGAGAGAGAGAGGTAGCAAGAGGAGGGAGAGAGAGAGGAGGAGAGGGGGTAGAGAGAGAGAGAGAGAGAGGGAGAGAGAGAGAGAGGGGGAGAGACGGGGCAGAGAGAGAGAAGCCTTGCTATTGAGAAAGGTTGCCGTAGGCAGACCTGGCTCTCAAGAGAAGAAAGGCTAGGGGCCTCCTGAGTGGTGCAGTGGTCTAAGGCACTGCATCACAGTGCTAGCTGTGCCACTAGAGACTCTGGGTTCAAGTCCAGGCTCTGTGGCAGCTGGGAGACCCATGGGGCGGCACACAATTGACCCAGTGTCGTCTGCATTAGGGGAGGGTTTGGCCAGCAGGGATGTCCTTGTCCCATCCCGCACGCTGTGGCGGGTGCACGCTGACACAGCCGCCAGGTGTACAGCGTTTCCTCCGACACATTGGTGCGGGCATTTTTTCAAGAAGCAGTGCGGCTTGGTTGGGTTATGTTTCGGAGGACACACGGCTCTCGAGCTTTGCCTCACTGTAAGGGAGTTGCAGCGATGAGGCAAGACTGTAACTACATATTGGGGAGAAAAATAGTTTTTTTTAAAAAGAGAGGACTGGTTATGTGCACACTGGTTATGTGCACACTGCCCACAAAATGAGGTGGAAACTAAAGCTGCACTAACTAACCTCCTGCAAAATGTATGACCATGTATGATGTATGATTACACAGACCCACAAAGAATTTGAAAACAAATCCAATTTAGATAAACTCCCATATCTATCTGTGCAATCACAGCAGCAAGATGACCTTCTGACCTGTTGCCAAAAGAAAAGGGTGAAGAACAAACTTTTACTTCAACTATTTGCCTATCGTTACATAGAGAAAATATGACATGTGAATTGTCTTCATTATTTTGGAACTTGTGTGAGTGTAATATTTCCTGTTCACTTTTTAGAGAGAGAGAGAGAGAGAGCAAGAGAGAGGCTTTATATATTATCTACCTCACTTGCTTTGGCAATGTTAACACATGTTTCCCATGCCAATGAAGCCCTTGAATTGAATTGAATTGAATTGAGAGAGAGAGAGAGAGAGAGAGAGAGAGAGAGAGAGAGAGAGAGAGAGAGACTAAACAAAGGGGAAACAATAAGAGCTTTTTTGAAGTCAGACTGCTGAATGACCAAAGGCTGAAGTTTTGGGGGAGTTTTAGAAAAGTTTCATTAAAATTAAATACCGAGGGCATAGCCTTTATCTATTTATCTTTATCTATTTATTTGAAAGAATGGGTCGCTTTTTAAAGTCTATCTTTTGTTGGGCACTCAGAAGTGTTCTTGTGTGTTCTAAACTAAACAGAACTAGGTCAAATCTCTTTCTAAAACTTCATTACCAGAATAAACCAAAGCCTTAGAGACCCATATCTATGACAATATGTTTTCAGACTAGCTAAGTATTTGAAAAACATTTCCTCGGTTGGGCCGTTTGCTAGCCTGGTAACTGCCCCTGAACATAGTAAACATATTTATTTTAAAACTCGGCAACAAGATGAGTTAAGAGACAAGACTGTATTGTATCAAGTATTTGCACAGAAATGTGCAACCGACAACACCATCTTATTGTGGTGCAAACTGGAAACCCCCCCAGTCAACACATGTACCCTTCTACACCCGTGTTTAACCTCACGCCTGAGGTGTTCGCTGACACGTGTGTCTGGTTACCATCTGTCACCCTTGACCTCTGACCCCTAAATCCCAATAGCATGTGACAGGGGGGAGCTCAAGTGGGACAGGAGGTTTACAGCGCGCGTGTGTGTGTGTGTGTGTGTGTGTGTGTGTGTGTGTGTGTGTGTGTGTGTGTGTGTGTGTGTGTGTGTGTGTGTGTGTGTGTGTGTGTGTGTGTGTGTGTGTGTGTGTGTGTGTGTGTGTGTGTGTGTGTGTGTTTTGACAGTAATGCCTCCTCGCTCACCCTGCAGTAGTCATCGATGAAACGTAGCCTCTTCATGGCCACATCACGCACATGACTCCGCCTGAACAGGATTTTACCTGAGGGAGGGACGGGGGAGGGAAAATGAGAGAGAGAGAGTAGATAGGAAGGGACACATTTTAGATGTTAGAGAGTGTAAAACCGTAATAAATTAAAGACCAGTACAATCCTGTCTCATCGCAGAGGACAATCCTTTAGTGTGTTTGTGTATTACCACAGGCTAACACCAGATGTCAGTAACACATGAAAGACTTCTGAACCACGACAATCTCACTCTCATACTCTCATAGTGAACGGTCTTGTCCTGCATGTCCCTCTTAACATATCAAATGAGATTTAAGCGCTTGGAGGTTATGTATCTAGTCTAACTCAGTGACTTCAAAGAAAAATGGCACCAGCCAATCAGAACGCCCCCTACTCCAGGGTATGCCGCGGTCCCTACAGTCCCACGGGAAGTGATCAAATTACCCTTCCTGTGAACTGAAGACACAGAGGATGAGGGGAAGAGCTGGGGACAGACTGTGTGCGTTCTGATTGCCAGCAATACTTTGAATGATGAATAGCAGAGGGATGATAGTGCAGTGCTGGAGTCTGACTACTGCCCTCTTAAACAGGTATCTCTTGCAAAAGAGGTGTTATATCTCGATGAGACTCTCCGTTCAAAATAAATGTTACAAAAGGTATGTAAACAGATGGAGGTGGAGGTTTGATTGACACCCAGGTGGCTTAATGTGAGGTGGGTTGGCGGGGTGGGGACTGCCTGACGACTCTGAATTCTTCCAATGCCATGTGTTGGCTACATACCTCAGCTTGAATTTGCCATCATAGAAGTTGTTTGTGGTGACGAGGCCTTTTGTACAAAACAAAGTCATCAGCGACGGGATCATCTCTAGCCAGAGTATCAAAACCAATGACCAATTTTCAAAAAAATTGGTTTACCCACATGTGATCTGGCTCGGGCCCAACCTATCGGTCTCTGGGACTGTGGCAACCTGGGGGCCAGCAGGGAGCTACAAATGAAGGAGCAGGACCTTGGTCAGCTCCAGAGGGCTTGCCAGGCCAAGGTGAGTCAGCACCATGGACACCTCTACAGCCACCAACTGGGGCTGGTGAATCAACACCAATATTACCCAGTCCAGGTGCTGCAACCAATTGGCACCTGGAATTGGTCCCACCTGTCCCTCGTTACTCAAAATGGGTATAAGTAGAGGTTCAGTCACTCGGGGGGTGTGGGCAGACAGGCAGAGGGTACGCCTAGTCCTCAGAAGAACCGGAGTGAGAATGAGAAGCGCCTCGATCAGACGCCTAAGAAGATACTAGGGGATGTTCGACTCTCTCTCTTCCTTTTCTTTGGCCCCAAAGGAAGAGGACCCATTCCCGGACAGCAGGCCACCCAGCGCAAGTTGAGAGCACGTATTGAAACCCCGGACTCATCGTTCTCTCTCTTGTTCATTAACACAGGCCGAGGAGCCGCCCCACCGGACACATAGTGACCCACCCTTTACCCACCCGTTACCGGAGAGGCCTTTCAGTTGTATTTCACCCCTCACCGTTCCCCCCAACCTATATAAAGAACAACATTTGTTTGAGCACCGATCAGACGGTCCGAATGTGTTCGCGTTCTAGAATGGTCGTGGAGGGGGAGTCAAGATCAGACTCAATGTGGAGAAGAAACAAATGTTCAGGGTGTGGCGTTTTGGCCGGGGCAATAAGTCTGGGTGGCCAGGCACGGGTAGGGAGAGGGCTGAGAGCACGTGGTCTCCATCAGGCTCTAAGAGAGCCTAACCAACATAAACAGTAAACAGACAGAAGCCTCTCACTCGCACAGCAGGAGTGTTGTCTCTCTCTCTGTTCCACCATCTCTTCCTCAATCTCTTTTTCCATTGTGTGTCTTTCACTCCCACATCAGACAGACACACACTGTCAGCACCTGCCTGCTGCTGCACCTCCGAGAGACAGTCAACTGGATGGACCGACTGATGAATAATGTATGAACGACACTAGGAGGGGCGTCGATACGAGCAGGATACTGACGCGGTGTAACTTCTTGCCTAGTCAGCGCTATTGGTGACTTGACTGTCATGGTGGTGTTCTGTCTGCCTCAAGTCAGACTGTACTTCCTTATAAACTCCAATAAGTCCCTATGGATAGTGTCATGTCATTAGATCTTATGGCCATATATGGCAAGGGATCGATTAGAGTGTTGGTCGGGTTCAATGTTAAGGGCCATGGGGTTGACAGGGGCTTTGCTTATCGGAGTGTGAAAGACTTTATAGATGTGGAGAGAAGAAGGAAAGGAAAGGAGAGAGGGAGAGAAAAATGATAGAGACTGACCTGGGAGAAATGATGGAGACTGACCTGGGGAAAATGATGGAGACTGACCTGGGAGAAATGATGGAGACTGACCTGGGAAAAATGATAGAGACTGACCTGGGAGAAATGATGGAGACTGACCTGGGAGAAATGATGGAGACTGACCTGGGAGAAATGATGGAGACCGACCTGGGAGAAATGATGGAGACTGACCTGGGAGAAATGATGGAGACTGACCTGGGAGAAATGATGGAGACTCACCTGGGAGAAATGGGATGATTCTCTTTTTGGGATCTTTCTGCCCTCCCTCGATTGGGAACTTGTCAAGAATCTGCATCTGTAAAGAGCAACACACAGAGACATTTTTGTATTAATTTAAGAGTGAGAGAACTATTTGGCAAACATTTACAAATGTACTTCAGCTCACTGAGGAATTGAATAGTGTTTCATTGAATTTCACTGAAAGAAACAGCTGGGCTCAGTATTTCAAATTCCCCGCCACTCCGATCACAACATCAGAGATTATATCATATATCATATCAAAGCTAGGACACATTTTAAATTCCCATTCGGACAAGGACAAACGCTGCATGGTGTTTTTCTGCTTGTGGTGGAGAGGAGTTAATGTGAGTCGATTTATTCATAAAGCCATCGTGGTACTAAGGGAGGAGAAGTGCTGACACCGGGGTTAGAGGGAACTGCGTGCACACACACACACACACACACACACACACACACACACACACACACACAGGGGGACTTTTTCCACACACCCACACAAACTGCAGAGGTCAGAGATGCCAGGCATTGTCGGCCATATTGTGTTTATCCAATTTCAACCCCTAAATAAATCATGCAAAAGGGGGGGATTAGGAAAAGTAAATGGGGCTGTGGGGGAAGAAGCCTATTCTGTCTGCAGCATATATATATACTGTAAGAAGAGAAGAGATAGAGAGAAAACGATAGGGGAAAAGTATGTGTGTGTGTGTGTGTGTGTGTGTGTGTGTGTGTGTGTGTGTGTGTGTGTGTGTGTGTGTGTGTGTGTGTGTGTGTGTGGAAGTGTGGAAGTATGTGTGTAAGCGTGTGTGGAAGTGGGCTGCTCATTTGACGGCTACATGGAACAGGCCTTTGCCGGCAAGCTGCTTAAATACCAGCCTCTCGCGGCACGCTTGGACAGCCTCGGGTAGAGGTGCAAGCTGGTGGTGCTTATATTTGGCAGCCTCTGCCACGTACACAGCCTTGCAGTGTGTGGACTCCAGATTGCGGGCCTGACAAAAACTAGGGCAAAGCAGTAGGCTGGATACTGCTCTGTTTCAGCTGTCCTGGGAAGCCTAGCTGTTTGGAGAAGGAGGTGCTATCTGAGTGCCATGCATACAGGAACCTTTGAAATGTTTGGAACTTTTTTTAATGTAAATCTGATTGGTGGATTCAAATAAAGTATTTATTGTGTGTGTGTGTGTGTGTGTGTGTGTATGTGTGTGTGTGTGTGTGTGTGTGTGTGTGTGTGTGTGTGTGTGTGTGTGTGTGTGTGTGTGTGTGTGTGTGTGTGTGTGCTTATGTATGCGGATGTGTGTGACAGAGAAAGAGAGACAGAAAAGCAGAGAGAGAAAGAGAGAGACCACACACCATAAATCTGGTGTGCATCAGGGCAGGGTAAAGACCCAGAGGAAGCAGGTGAATAAACAATCTAGCAGTACGGGGACGAGGGACAGGTCCAAACCCAGTTCTCTCTCTGTGTCTGGGTCAGAATACGTATACACACAGCCCCATGTTGACTGGGTTTCTCTTTCTCATAGAAATAGAATTACTAGAACAGAAATTCCCATTCAAATCAATGGGTCTGTGACGGGTGGGCCGGCGGTATTTGTATGCTTTGTCTTCCCTGACAGGGACCGCAGCTCAGTTCAGTCTTGTTTCGCTCTCACATGGGAAAACTCTATATGCCTTGTCCCAGTGGAGGGGTTGGTCTTCCTGTGGGTAAGCTGCTGTGGTGGTCCACTCTGTTCTGAAGGCAACCTTGGTGGTTTGACTGCTTGAGCCAAACAACTAAGACCAGCTTAACATAAAACTTTTTCTGACCAAAATGTAGCTGCGAGGGAGACGTAGGTAGCAGTAGCTAATAGGTAGCAATGGGAATTAGTATCTTATAACTAGGAGTTACTGTCTCACAGTAAAAGTGTGTCAACAAAGCCTAAAGAGGTAAGGAGGAAGAAGAGGTACTTGACAGTTTACTGTGAAGTTCCTGTGCTGCTGTGTAGGTGTTGTAAATTGAGGGCTAGAATCACTAAAGAAAAACTTGCTGAGACCATACAGGACATAATCCAGCTGTTGTCTGATTCAATTGAACAAAGAGTTTACTGACTTGCCTAATTTCCTCAATCAACATACTGAATCAAGTTAGCTGTCTTCCCTCTGTTTTTTAGTGGTTCGATCCAAATGATCCTAGTTGGCCTCGTTGGACCAAGTTCAAAACCTGTAGATGTTTTTAAAAATTTCCGCCAATTGCCGTTCCTCTTCCCTCACCCTAAAATACCCAGATCTCTCCCTTTCCTCTCCCTATCTCTCCTCCTCCCCCTGGACAGTCTCCTGGCTCTCGGAGATGCGTTTTCCCCATCCCATCGGGAAATGTGGGACCACAGAAAAATTTTGTCTCTCTGAACAGGGGCGAGGGGCGCTAATTCCGGCACCACCAAAACAGGTGGGAATAAAAATCCCCGGACGATATGGAGAAGAAAAAAGAACACGAGAACGCAGCCTCATTCAGAACAATAGTCCCAGTCGGTATTTACGGAATTATACGACATTCTCCTCGACAACGCCCAACAATTTACCCCCACTGTATAAGAGGCAACTTCGTTTTCAATTTTTCTTTTGCTATACAGAAATAACAAAACATGCAGAAAAGCTGCTGTGTTGTTTAATGTAACCCGGTCAAAAATAATCCCGACCTACGGTTCGTAATGCCCCCTCTTGTAGGGAAATAGAGCCTGCTAGATGAGCCCTGTGCTGTGGCTTCGGGCTAATTGGCGTTGGAGAGTGGGGAATGTGGGGTCCTCGTGTCCAAGTAGGCTACACGTACCTATGTCTGTGGGAAAACATCTCATCACAGGTAAGACATTTAACTTGCTTGGTGTTAAGGTAAACAATGTAAAGCATACGGGATCTGTAAAATGTATATAGGTTCAGAACTCTTGTGAAATAGCACAGTTACAAATAGAAATCAAACTGGATGGACATCAGAAATACAGGAAGGACTAAAAACAAACAAGAGAGAACTATTGTAAAGTAGACTGTGTCTGTAGAGTGTGTATAATATGTATGGATTGAAGGTAGAAGCAGAAGTGTTTATTAGTTTACTCCAATTGGGGGATCGGCGGAAGGGTTTGCGGGGAATAACAATAAAGGTATATTCTTAAAAAAGAGTATGTATGTCTATATAGGTATGTGTATGTATATATGTGTATATGTATTCATGCGTGTATGGATATATATATATATTTACCCCAAAAATATGGGGGATTGGAAATGATGCAGACAATTACATTGGAAGCAACATTGTTTCCGCAATATTAAGCTGATCCACCCCTTAAAATAAAATAGAAATGTAATTTTAAAATTGTAATTTAAAAAAAAACTTGCTTGGTGTTGTCCGTTTGTAACTCCACTCATTACTTGTAGCTGTATAGTCCATTTATTTGTGTTGTTGGTCTTGGCTAATTAGCTAGCACTCACGCTGCTAGCACCGTCATGAAAAGGGGCGAGAGGGAAGCCCTACAATATTATGTTTCTCTAAGTAGTGACAACGCTCGGGAGCAGGCAATGTTGAAAAGTCATCTTTAGACATCTTGTACTTCTCTCAAATGTATTTTTGTAATTGAATAAAACAAGTGGACAACACAAAAAATTGCATCTGAAAAAGGTCAAGTTTTTGCTGTGAGCCAATGGGGTAACCTAGGTAACCACAGGTTGTTTCCCCCACAGGCGAGCAGGGCCACAACGTTCTATCTAATACCAACTGGGACTATGGCTGTAGCTACTACTTCTCAGACCTGACTCTGTCTCCTTGGTAACCAGCCTAGAGAGAATGAGTGTGAGTGTTCTGAAGCATTCTGATTGGATAAGACTGTGAGGCTCTGGACCACTATTAGAGGAGTCAGGTCGGGGAAAAAAGAGACAAACAGAACATGTTTCTTTACCTCTATTTTCAGTGAGTATCTCTAAGAATTCTATCCCTACATCATCTCTGCTATGAGCACTTATCATTATTGCTGCATTCACATGCTAGTCGGGGAAAAAAACGGAAACTCCGAAATGTCCGACTTGCTAACTGGTTGAACGTCTATAACTACAACCAGTTAGCAAGACGTACATTTCTGAGTTCCCTAGTCAAATCAAATCAAATGTTATTGGTCGCATAAAGACATTTAGAACCCTAGCTTCAACAGTTCCAACTAGCACGTGAACCCGGCACTGCTGGCGAAATCCGAGGTGCACTGTAACAAGGCGTTGGTGTTGGAAATGTGCTTTGAATATGGATAACATTGTAGGCTACGGCCCACAGCTGCAGCAGGCCCCTCTTCATATCATGCACAGTGGCTTATAATAGGCACGCCATATATGGAGTTGTGGGAATGAGTTGGGATTTAAGTTAAAGTGTCCGCTGTGTATTGGAGAGAGAGAGTTTGAGCGAGAGAGAACGAGAGAGAAAGAGAGAGCGAGCGAGAGAGGAGAGAGAGAAAAGAGGGAGGGAGAGAGAGAGAAAGAGAGAGAGAGCGAGAGAGAGAGAGAAAAAGAGGGAGGGAGAGAGAGAGGAGATAGAGAGGGAGAGAAAGAGAGAGGAGAGAGAAAGAGAGGGAGAGAAAGAGGGGGAGAGAGGAGAGAGATGGAGAGAAAAGAGAGAGACAGGAAGACAAAGAGAGAGAGGAGAGTGAAAGAGAGACAGGAGAGAGAGAGGAGAGAGATGAGCTATGTACAGTGTTCTGATAATATAACATATTTTATAATATAATATATAATAATATATAATATATTTTTCTTATATCCTTTTTAAACCTTTTTGAGTGCAATGTTTACTGTTTACTATTTCTAATAGTTTTTTGTTGATGTTTTTGTTAAATCTGTTTCTTCTCACTTTTTCTTCTCACTTTTGTTTATTCACTTGCTTTGGCAATATAAACATTACATTTCCCATTCCAAAAAAGCCCCTTTGAATTGAATCAAATTGAGAGAGAGAGAGAGAGAGAGAGAGAGAGAGCTCATGGACACGCTTCACTTCCTGCTTCACTTCATGTGACCTGTGAAGAGTGACTCAAGAGGATCTACCCCTGGTTGAACCACACATTTGACAGAGCTCAGTGACAGAACACACAGTCACACACAGATAGACGCACAAGCACACAAAGACACACGCACACACTTGGCAGCTCCCCACTTATGAAACAAACTCACGACCCACATAACACTGAAGAACCATGGGATCCCACCATTTCCACGGTAATGATCACATGGTCCGACTGAGAATCAAACCAACTCTAAACAATCAGCAGCAGTCAGGTTGACTCAGTGTAGTGTCAACATAGTGAGTCTTTGCAGCTTGTAATGGTGGGCGGAGGCGGATTCATTTATTTCCTGGGTCTGCGGCCCAAATGGTACACTACTCCCTATGCTGTACATTGCACTGCTTTTGACCAGAGCCTTTTGGGCCCTGGTCAAACGTGGTGCACTATAGAGGGAATAGGGTGCCGTGTGAGATGCAGCCCTGGACTCTCTCTCTCTCTAGCAACTCGCTTTAATCCACTAATTACAAGACATGTTGGTGTAAACAAGGCAGGAAATGAAAGGGGGCTGAAGGGGGAGGGAGGGAAGGGTTCAAACTAATTGATATTCTGCCTGTCTAGTATTGCCAGAACAGAACGCAGGTTCTTCCCTTATTCCTTCTTAATCCTACCACTACTCGCCTGGTCCCAGATCAGTTTGTGCTATCTTGTGATATTGACCATGTGAGTTAGGCAAGACAGCACGAACAGATCTGGGACCAGGCTATACCACTCCAGCGCTATCCACACAAAAGACAGAGCGACTGAGGAGACGAATGGACAACATGAATCAAGTCTGGACACGCATTAGTGGCCCGAGGTATCGAGTTTCTAGAGACAGATGTCTGGATTCGGGGGAACAGGGGTTAGCGAATAGCGAGCTAGTGCTCCTTCCAACCACAATCATTCACAGTTGCAGCTCTATATATAAATTGGGACCTTGGCATTCGATCTCGACAAATCACAGCTCGGTGCCTCCAGGTGTCTTGATGGAACATGTATTAACCCATTTCAGAAGGGGGTGAGGTGATGTATGGATTCGAGTTTCTGGAGAAATTGGCTATATTCTGGTAAAGTCAATGGGGAGTGTTGTTAGGTTGTAACCCTGTAGGTTCCACTTGAAGCTCCCCAGTCCCAAGGCAACAGGTGCTGGGATGTGGTCACGTCCATCATAGCTCCAGCTCTCCTCTTCCAGCTTCCAGACTCCAGATCCGGCCTTGGCCTGGAACAAGACTCCAGGGAAAGGCTATGGAAGTCTTAGGAAGCCCATCATCATCATACCATGGATTGGAACGGGAATGGGATCCAGGGATTGGAACGGGAATGGGATCCGGGGGTTGGAATTTCAAGCTTACTGTGTATCCCAAGGCTTGGTGCCGTAGTTTTGGGGCTGGTCATTAACACGCTTTTGTAGGCTTTATTACACAACCGTGGGAACTGGAAAGACCCAATGGATCTTTGGGTCTAGATCTGTACACTATAACACACAGGTGAACTCTTGTCTTGCGGTTGTTCTACGTTCCCGCAGTGCTCGAGAAAGCATGAGCCCATGGGATGAAAGAACGCGAGAGAAACACTGGAAATTCCCATCATAGTACATTACTTAAATACTGTGGGAAACAAAACCAGTATCATGTCTCACTCTCTTAGTGTGAGAAGGTTGGCACTCTAGACAAGGGGTCTGATATCAATGTAGTTATGGCAGTAAATGTTGCCGTCAATCCTGAAAGCTTTGACGGTAGTTTTCCAGTAACCCTGCCACCCTCTTCCTGACCACAACTAACTCTACCCTTGATTCAGAACAACCTCTACTTCTGTGGCCAGTGGGCACAAACCCCACCAAAGCACAAAGAACATGGCTTCAGGTTACCAACTGCAGCTTCCTGCTTCAGTTAAAGGTAGAAAAATAGGCCAGCCAGCAGAGAGAGAGAGAGAGAGAGAGAGAGAGAGAGAGAGAGAGAGAGAGAGAGAGAGAGAGAGAGAGAGAGAGAGAGAGAGAGAGAGAGAGAGAGAGAGAGAGAGAGAGAGAGAGAGAGAGAGAGAGAGAGAGAGAGAGAGAGAGAGAGAGAGAGAGAGAGAGAGAGAGAGAGAGCCCTCTAACAGTACCTAAATTAGCCTAGCGCTCAGCCAACATTCTCAGAGTTTCCATGCTTGGAATCGGGACAAACTTTGAGCCACGTGGCCAGACCACAAGCCCAGAGAGAGAGGCAGCAGGAAGGGATGCCAGCGCCCCTGGTGTGTGCCCCGTACGCTCTGCCCGCGCTCCCAAGGGCGTGGAGGGGAAATGAGACTCCTGACAGAGATTGCATTTTTCTCCTTTCCACAAAAAAAAAAAAACAGGGTTATTTCAGGTCTATTTCATTATAAGACAATATAGTTCAAATGAAAAGTGGGGCAGAGTTGAGAATCTGGTCATAGGACACGGTTGAGAATGCCAGCTGCTGTCTTGAACATGATTTCCGGCAAAATACTTTTGAGGCAAACCTTTATAAATGAAGGTTTAATGAAAAGTAGTGTTTTTGTCGCTCTATTTCTAAAAAGGGATTTTGTATCTGAACTGAAGATCTTTCCTCAAAGCTCCTCCTGCCTATCCCCATCAGATGTAATCCGATTGAAGGGGAAAGCCAGAGAGAGAGGAGAGAGGGTGAAATTGGATCATCTGTAATATAAAGATTGGCTGGGTAATTGGGATGAGCAGCAGCAATACATCACACGCACACAAATCCTCACAAGACCACCATCCTCAAAAGTCTCTAGCCCCTAGCTGTGCGAAAGCTAATGCATTTGACCTGTAGGTGGAGTGGGCCTCGGATTAGTTGAGAATTCGCCCTCCATTAAGAGCAAAACAAGAAAGGAAAGAGACAGAAACGAGGAAGAAAGACAGAGAGAGAGAGAGAGAGAGAGAGAGAGAGAGAGAGAGAGAGAGAGAGAGAGAGAGAGAGAGAGAGAGAGAGAGAGAGAGAGAGAGACAGCCGGATTATAATTAACGGTGTGAACCACTGTGTGAGAAGCCAGGTTCAGGGCCGTTCCAGGCTGACGAGGTAGTGATGAGAAGCCGTGTACTGACAGACAGACAGGACTGCTGTTGACTGAACCGTTGTTCATTAACACTAACCAAGGGTTCGGCTGGAGAGGAGCTATAGCTATTACAATGGCATAGAAGGACACCCGGTCCACTAACCAATGCTACCTATAGCTAAGGAGGATAGGATACCAGGGAATTGGCATGAGACACGTCATACAGAGGTCCTTCGTGGTTTTATAGTTTGTGTGCCTTTCAGAGGGAGAACGGGCACGACAAAACATTTTAAGTGCCTTTGAACGGGGTATGGTAGAAGGTACCAGGCGCACCGGTTTGTGTCAAGAACTGCAGCGCTGCTGGGTTTTTAACGCTCAACAGTTTCCCGTGTGTATCAAGAATGGTTCACCACCCAAAGGACATCCAGCCAACTTGTCACAACTGTGGGAAGCGTTAGGAGTCAACATGGGCCAGCATCCCCTGTGGAACGCATCCGACAACTGAGTCAATGCCCTGACGAATTGAGGCTGTTCTGAGGGCAAAGGGAGAGTGTATTAGGGCGCTGTTCCTAATGTGCTGTGCACTCAGTACATGTGATCGTATTCAAATGTCAAGCAAGGTTTGAAATTATTATGTTTTAGTCAAATATTATATATTTTTGGGCTTCTTGCGGTCAATTTGCTGTCTACAAATGATTTGTAATTATGTTCAGGCCCCCCAACCAGTCGATGATCCCTGCTCTAGAGTATTGTACCTGTAGCCTATATGGGTAACCTTTACCCTGATCAGGAAAGTTCCACAGAACCCTATTAATGTATGGGTATGTATTCTATATCCTGTAAGCCACATTATCTGAGGTGTCGCTGTAAATGTAACCCTGCTATTTCATACTATGCTCAGATGTCACTGACACAACAGTACTATTTCTCCAACCAACCTTCAACTCTGTGTAATGTCTATCCACTGCGACCGCCCTGCAAACTAAAAACAGTTTACACATTGTGTTCTCGGACAAAGAGATGTACCTTCCTTCAATCAAAAAACGTATTATTTATAAAAATCCAAAGGACATTTCTATGAAACCTTGAACGACTCCACTCTGCAAGCCATAGCACTAGCTATTGATGTTTAAGGGAAAAACCTTTCAAGTGTTTTTATCGACTGAGACTCCCCCTCAGCCTGAGAAGACCTTGAGTTGAACAGGAGGCCTGTAATTATATATATATATATAGAGAGAGAGAGAGAGAGAGAGAGAGAGAGAGAGAGAGAGAGAGAAGAAAGAGAGAGAGAGAGAGAGAGAGAGAGCTACAGACAAAGTCTTTCAGTGGCCATATGTCTTCTGATAACAGGTGGTTAGATGGGAGAAGTAAACAGGAAAGAGCTGTTGGCCCGGTGCAAGGCATTGGAAATATTTGACTAGATGAAAAGAGTGTTGGAGGGCAATGAGAGACTGGAGTGTGAAACTGACAGACAGGCACACAGTGGTGTACATACTGTACATGTTATGCACACACACACACACACCTATACTGTATAAAGATAGAAACATGCAAACAGGCAAGGATTCTCTCTGCCATACATATATGCATGCACACACACACACACACACACACACACACACACACACACACACACACACACACACACACACACACACACACACACACACACACACACACACACACACACACACACACACACACACACAGTCTTATTCCTGGCACTTCTTAATTGGGAGCTGCTAAAAATGTAACTGTCAAAGGGGATCCTCCATTTGCTAATATCACATTTCTGGATTGACTGACTCCAACCACTGCTGTTTTGTGTGCGTGCACACACACACACACGCACACACACACACACACACACACACACACACACACACACACACACACACACACACACACACACACACAATGACTTCCAGTCCTTGACAAGGGGCTCTCAACCTCTTCACAGAGAACACAAAGCAGTCACACTGAAGTCTCCTTCTCCTCCACACACGTACAGAGTAGAGAAACACTAGTGCTGCTAACCTAAACAACGAAGGCTAGGTGGGTCTCTCTCTCCTCTCTCTTTCTTTCCCTCCAGCCCTCCCTCTCACTCTCTCTCTCTCCTTCCCCCTAAACGCACCTCAGCTCAGTCACTCCTCAGCTCAGTCACTCCTCAGCTCAGTCACTCCTCAGCTCAGTCACTCCTCAGCTCAGTCACTCCTCAGCTCAGTCACTCCTCAGCTTAGCCACTCCTCAGCTTAGTCACTCCTCAGCTTAGTCACTCCTCAGCTTAGCCACTCCTCAGCTCAGTCACTCCTCAGCTTAGTCACTCCTCAGCTTAGTCACTCCTCAGCTTAGTCACTCCTCAGCTTAGTCACTCCTCAGTTTAGCCACTCCTCAGCTTAGTCACTCCACAGCATAGCCACTCCTCAGCATAGCCACTCCTCAGCTTAGCCACAGTGTGAGCTTTGGGCCATGATGAAACGTCCCACAAACAGACTGCACTCCGTTTATTCATCCTAAATTTAGCTCTCTCTCCTAATCCCTTGCGCCAAGGCTGTGGGAAACGGCTACATATTTCCCCCTCCGTATTTCCCCCTCCGTCCCAACCTGAGCGAAGGCCCTGAGCCAGTCTGTCCTGTGAAGTGCCCAATTGTACGCCAGCGGCGCTAAGCACGAAGCACAAGAATAGTGCCTGTGTCTGACGTGTAGGTGTCTTTCCTGTCCCGCAGGTGAAAAACACTCTCTCCAATCTGGGCCTCTCTCCTCCATCGTGGTTGTGCAAGACTCCAACACCATCATCAAGTTTGCTGACGACGCGATGACGATGAGGCAGCCTATAGGGAGGAGGGCAGACGCCTGGCGGTGCGGTGCCAGGACAACCACCTCTCCCTCAACGTCAGCAAGACAAAGGAGCTGGTCGTGGACGACAGGAAACGGAGGGCCGAGCACGCCCCCATCCACATCGAAGGGGCTGTAGCGGAGCGGGTTGACAGCTTCAAGTTCCTCTGTGTCCACGTCACTAAGGATCGATCATGGGTCCGTACACACCCACACAGTTGTGAAGAAGGCACGACAGCTCCTACCCCCAGGCCATAAGACTTCTAAACAAGACTGCTAAATAGCTCATCAAATAGCAACCCACACTACCTGTATTGACCCGTTTTTGCACTAACTCTCTTGCACTGACTCTACGCACACACAGTGGACTCTACCCACACACTCACACATACTTACACTGACACTCCAACACACACATAACATGCACACAGATGCATACTGACGGCACACACACACACTTTCACACTCACCACATACGCTGCTGCTGCTACTGTCTATTATCTATCCTGTTGTCTGGTCACTTTAACCCTACCTACAGTTGAAGTCGGAAGTTTACATACAGAGCTGGTGTAACAACTTTTCTATGGGAATGAGGTCAGGGCTTGAGATGGCCACTCTAATACATTGACTTTGTTGTCCTTAAACCATTTTGCCACAACTTTGGAAGTATGCTTGAGGTCATTGTCCATTTGGAAGACCCATTTGCGAACAAGCTTTAACTTCCTGACTCATGTCTTGAGATGTTGCTTCAATATATCCACATAATTTTCCTTTCTCATGAAGCCATCTATTTTGTGAAGTGCACCAGTCCCTCCTGCGGCAAAGCACCCCACAACATGATGCTGCCAGCCCCGTGCTTCACGTTTGGGATGGTGTTCTTCGGCTTGCAATTTTCCCATTTTTCCTCCAAACATAACGATGGTCATTATGGCCAAACAGTTCTATTTTTGTTTCATCAGGCAAGAGGACAAACCATAGTCTGGATTTTTAATGGCGGTTTTGGAGCAGTGGCTTCTTCCTTGCTGAGCAGCCTCTCAGGTTATGTTGATAAAGGACTCGTTTTACCGTCTATATAGATACTTTTGTATCTGTTTCCTCCAGCATTTTCACAAGGTCCTTTGCTGTTGTTCTGGGATTGATTTGCACTTTTCGCACCAAAGTACGTTCATCTCTAGGAGACAGAATGCATCTCCTTCCTGAGGGGTATGACGGCCTCGTGGTCCCACGGTGTTTGCACTTGCGTACTATTGTTTGTACAGATGAACGTGGTACCTTCAGGCATTTGGAAATTGCTCCCAAGGATGTACCAGACTTGTGGAGGTCTCTCGTTTTTTTTTTTTTTGAGGTCTTGGCTGATTTCGTTTGATTTTCCCATGATGTCAAGCAAAGAGGCACTGAGTTTGAAGATAGGCCTTGAAATACATCCACGGGTACACCTCCAATTGACTCAAATGATGTAAATTAGCCTATCAGAAGCTTCTAAAGCCATGACATCATTTTCTGGAATTTTCCAAGCTGTTTAAAGGCACAGTCAACTTAGTGTATGTAAACCTCTGACCCACTGGAATTGTGATACAGTGAATTATAAGTGAAATAACCTGTCTGTAAACAATTGTTGGAAAAACGACTTGTGTCATGCACAAAGTCCTAACCAACTTGCTAAAACTATAGTTTGTTAACAAGAAATTTGTGGAGTGGTTGAAAAACGAGTTTTAATGACTCCAACCTAAGTGTATGTAAACTTCTGACTTCAACTGACTCAATTACCTCGTACCCCTGCACAGTGACTCGGTTCTGGTACTCTCTGTATATAGTCATGTTTATATATTTATATTTACATACTAATATTCCATCCCTTTAGATTTATGTGTATTATGTAGTTGTTGGGGAATTGTTATATTACTTGTGAGACATTACTGCACTGTCGGAACTAGAAGCACAAGCATTTCACTACACTCGCATTAATATATACTAACCATGTGTATGTGACCAATAACATTTGATTTGATTTGTTATTTTTACCCGTTATTGTTATTCGTTATTCACAGTGTTTTTAGTGTCACTATTTCTATTTCCTTTTTTCTAATTTTGAAAATATTTAACTCTGCATTGTTGGAAAAGAACCCGTGCGTAAGCATTTCACTGTCAGCCTACAGCCGCTGTTTACGAAGCATGTGACAATTCGATTTGATCCCTCTCCATCTCCATCTCGCTCTATCTCCCTATGTGTCTCTCTCTCTCCCTTCCTCCCTCCCTCTTTCTCCACTCTGGGCTCATAAAGTAGTCCTTTATTCCTGACCCTAGACAATGGGAACCCTTGTAGCCCAGCCGAGCCTTGCCTAGCGCAGCAGCACAGTACAGAACATCCAAAGAGCACCGACAAGGACGAGAGGGCCGAGAGGAACGAGGGGGCCGAGAGGAACGAGGGGGCCGAGGGAGCTGAAGCTATTCAGCCGTCCATCCTTGGAGATGCCATATCAATAATGCTGTGTGGTCTAGATGTGAGTCAATCAAAGAGTCCTCGGTCCGAGGGTAAGGGATTCTACTTTTGGGCGACCTTCGTTTTCAAAGCTCTGGCAGAGGGATACTGTATAATTTACTGAGCGGAGTTGAATTGAATATGGGCTGCCTCGGTCCTGGCTACACAGTAGGCTTTTGTGACTGTTTTTCAAAGGGCATAACATACATCAACTATGCAAGTGGAATTTGACGGCGTAAGTGGAACGCAAGGCAAAATATGTGAATATCCATTTGTTTTTTTATCAATAAACAATCTCAAATATTCAACAGGAGAAAGATTTGTCAAACTTCAGTAGCATTAGCATCCCGAAACCTAAAGATTCCGTCAGAAGCCATGGTCAGTCAGAGAGACTTGCGAACAGAGGAAAGAGAGGGATGTGGAGAGGAATACAGAATGGAGGAGAGCCTCATAAAAACATCAGTCAGTCTGTTAGTTCCCTCCTTCAGAAGAAGGGTTTCAAAAAAAATACCCGCCTTGTGCCAGACTGAAGGACACAGGCCCATTCACAGATCCCTCAGAGGTTCCTCAAATGACAGGGGCTACTCATCAATTAGGGAAGGGACTTTTTCCTAACTGGGAAAAACTCCACGTACAAATCACAACCTAAACTAAAACTTGCGAGTGTTGATATGTTGAAGATATATGTCAGATTAAAAGGGTTTTCAGTGTCACTATTACTATTAAGTTGGTATAAGAAGCAATAGAAGCTCCCATAAATGTCTTTGGCCTTCCCAGTGCCCATGGGCACACTTAGTTCCTGTTCCAACTGGTTTCCTTTCAGACGCCTGGAAACAGAGTAGTCGACTAACTGGTCATAACTTGAACATAAGTAGAGAGTCACTATATTAACATGACTGTAGACAAGCCAGGACGGTCCAGTCATGTGCCTGACTAGTACTAATGACTCGGATGAGTTGTTTTGTAATCAACAGGATGTGGGAAGGTACAGAAATAAGTTTGAGAGCAATGGAAGGTAAAATTTTCCACTGATTTACATTACTACACTACTTATTTACACTACATATTAAGTAGTTAGAAGTGTTTACTAAATATATCAAGTCAAGCTGAGGTAAGTATAAAGTGTTGGAGTGAGTGTGTTTTTTCTGAAAAAAAAAAGTATATTCTTCCTCTTGGCACTGATTGTGTCATTTCATTCACACTCCCCCCAGAACAGTCCCTCTTCCTTTCTTTCTTTCCTTGCACCTAATCTCACCCCTCTCTTTCCATCCCGTGCCTTGTTGTTAGATAGGACCTGTCCACTTCTCAGGTGAAGTGAGAGAAAAATCTATCTTTCAACTCTGGCCTCACGTAACCCAAACTGAACTACTGAAGAGGAACAATAGAGAAAAGACAGAGACAAAGAAGGAGAGAGAGAGAGAGAGAGAGGGAGAGAGAGAGATAGATAAATAAGGAAGGAGAGAGAGAGAGAGAGAGAGAGAGAGATAGAGAAATAAGGAAGGAGAGAGAGAGAGAGAGAGAGAGAGAGAGAGAGAGAGAGAGAGAGAGAGAGAGAGAAATAAGGAAGGAGAGAGAGAGATAGAGAGAGAGAGGTAAGTTCCACAAATCTGTGAACGAGAAGGGCCTTCTATGCCATCAAAAGGAACATAAAATTCGACACACCAATTAGGATCTGGCTAAAAATACTTAATACAGTCATAGAATGCATTGCCCTTTATGGTTGTGAGGTCTGGGGTCCGCTCACCAACCAAGATTTCACAAATTGAGACTGCATGCAGAATTCTGCAAAAATATCTTCTGTGTACAACGTAAAACACCAGATAATGCATGCAGAGCAGAATTAGGCTGATACCCACTAATTATCCAAATCCAGAAAAGAGACGTTAAATTCTACAACCACCTAAAAGGAAGACCTTCCACAACAAAGTCATCACATACTGAGAGATGAACCTGGAGAAGAGTCCCCTAAGCAAGCTGGTCCTGGGGCTCTGTTCACAAACACAAACAGACACCACAGAGTCCCAGCACAGCAACACAATTAGACCCAACCAAATCATGAGAAAACAAAAAGATAATTATTACACATTGGAAAGAATTAACAAAAAAAACAGATCAAACTAGAATGCTATTTGGCCCTAAACAGAGAATACACAGTGGCAGAATACCTGCCCACTGTGACTGACCCAAAATGAAGGAAAGGTTGACTATGTACAGACTCAGTGAGTATAGTCTTGGTATTGAGAACGGTAGACATGGCTCTCAAGAGAAGACAGGCTATGTGCACACTGCCCACAAAATGAGGTGGAAACTGAGCTGCACTTCCTAACCTCCTGCCCAATGTATGACCATATTAGAGAGACATATTTCCCTCAGATTACACAGATCCACAAAGAATTTAAAAAACAAATCTAATTGTGATAAACTATTGGGTGAAATTCCACAGTGTGCCATCACAGCAGCAATGTTTGTGACCTATTTCCTCAAGAAAAGGGCAACCAGTGAAGAACAAACACCATTGTAAATACAACCCATATTTATGTTGATTTATTTTCCCTTTTGTACTTTAACTATTTGCACATTGTTGCAACACTGTATATATACGTAATATAACATTTGAAATGTATTTATGCTTTTGGAACTTTTGTGAGTGTAATGTTTACTGTTAATTTATTGTTTATTTCACTTCTGTTTATTATCTATTTCACTTGCTTTGGCAATGTAAACATATGGTTCCCATGCCAAGAAACCCCTTAAATTGAGAGAGATCAATAAATAAAAGATTTTAAAAAGAAAGAGAGCAAGAGTGGGAAAGCGAGAGAGAGAGTGAGCCAGAGAAGAGAGAGAGAGCGAGAGCAATAAATAAAAGCGAGAGAGCGAGAGAAAGCGAGAGAGAGAGAGATAAATAAAAGCGAGAGAGCGAGAGAGAGAGAGATAAATAAAAGAGAAAGACAGACAGAGAAAAGAGATGAGAGAGGAGAGATAATTAAAGAAAGAAAGAGAGAGACCAACCCTTTCCTTGAAGCTGAGAAATTGGGGGGAAATAATCCAAATGATGAAGTAGGATATGGTTCCCTGTTGTGAGATTCTAGTATCATTTCAAATGAATAGTCTCTCTATCACCAGTTAATAGCTTCTTCTCTGCATTGGCAACACACACACACACACACACACACACACACACACACACACACACACACACACACACAGGAACACACACAGGAACACACACACAAAGACTACAGTGGGCACCCACTAGCACTAATATATATCCTGTTACCAGTGCCTTAATGCATTCATAAACTCACCGAGTTAGAAAACACATTACAGTGTACTCTAAATGCAATTAAGGGTTGTATTACCTTACCCATTCAACTGAGGCCAAATATCTTTATTTATGCTACACTCTGGTCCTGTGTCACCAATACACAACCCTTAACCTTAAAGAGAGGTCAGAGGTCAAAGGTCACGGGATATTCTACATGTGTACAGAGTGCTAACTACTTCTGGTGCTTTGTCTACCTACACGGCTTGGAACTCTCCACCCTCACAGTAGTTGGTCATTTTGGTGGACACATTCATCCAAAGCAACACACAGTCCGTGCATGTGGCCCGAGCTAGAACTGAACCCACAACGTTGGCCTTCTCCACACCACACTGTAACCATCTGAGCCATCGGGACAAAGTCAACACGCACCCGTCCTCTAAATCCATTATGTCAGCTGTTGTGAATAACAGTTGTGCAGCTTCTGCCTGTGGATATAGAGAGGTGCTGCCCATTCAGGGTTTGCAAAGGCTGCTGGGAGCAGCGGGGTCTCTTTGGACCAGATACATGTTTACACAAGAGAGGCTCCAGGTCTGTCTGAAAACATCAGGGTGAAAAAGAGAGACGGAGAGATGAAAGACAGAGTTTCCAGTGTATATCCTTTCTCCTGGCATAAGGGCTTAGTTAATAGTTAATAACATCCCCTTGTGTGAGGGTATTAAGAGAAGACCAATTATTGTTGCCAATGGTAGTCTCTTTGACTACAGCCGTGTGTCTCAGATTTGAGGTGGAAGTTTTGCCCTTAATTAACCACAGATCTAGGATCAGAGTATCATAACCCAAACATCTAACCTTCAGGAGGATTTAAAGAAACATCTGACCCTGGACTAGTGGTTAGGGGCAACTTGACCTACTCTTATGTCGATCAACGACATTAAGAGATCCTCAAAGCCAGCTATATTAACAGTTGCATAGCCAGATGTGCTAGACTGAAAACTAGTCATTACTAGCCTATATCAAGGTTTTAACAGGTCTCTCTCGCAAAACCTTGTATGTCAGTGAGACAAACCTGCATAAAAGTAAAGGTTGAATAAATAAATGCATTTGGTTGTGAATGCTGCTTTCTTTGACAACACAATAAACTATAGACTTAGTCTAGGGGACATTTGGACTCTCCACCTAGTCTGAGGACCTCTGCCCTTCTCAATCAGAAAAGCTAACTAAATCAATCTTTCTGTTGGTGACTGAGTAGTTCTGTGTGAAACCATCCACAACCCATTAGAGGCCATTAGCTCCCAAGCAGCAATTTGAACCCCTCGTGTGTGTGTGTGTGTGTGTGTGCGTGTGTGTGTGTGTGCGTGTGTGTGTGTGTTCACCTATATCTCCTCATAGCCTACGTTTCAGCAGTGGAACCAAGATACAAACTTCCTCAGTCAACCCTGTTTATTATTCTACCTTTGCTTTATTACACATTGGGAGTAATCACTTCCATGGGGGAGGCTATTTTCCATTGCACCCACTGGTTATCAATGGGACCTTTGAGGGTAGGAACCTTCCTCCCCTGATTGAAACATCATTTCCTGTCAGGCTGCACACTAAGGCTATTGAGATCAACCCAAGTCTTTCTCTATGTATGGCTCTTTCATATTGACCAGAATGACCGGGAGATCCCAAGACCTATGCTGCTACTCTGCCTATCAGCTTGCAAAGAGCAGGGGTGTAGAGAGTGTATGTACACACACACACACAATCTCCTCAACCTGCAGGGTTTTTACTGCAGCAGCCCAGCTCCCATTCCAAAGAAAATACAGGTCTAAACTGAAGGGTAGTTTTGGCATGTTAAACATAAGAGTCATGTAAGCTTATATGTGAAACGCTCCAATAGTCACCACACACACACACACACATCACCTGAGAGTCCCTCGGCAGGCCGGTATAAAACATGCTACAGTACATTAAATTACTATATAACAGCCTGTCAGCTCCTTGACGTTTTGGGGCCAAGGCAGAGATGAGTGTGTGTGTGTGTGTGTGTGTGTGTGTGTGTGTGTGTGTGTGTGTGTGTGTGTGTGTGTGTGTGTGTGTGTGTGTGTGTGTGTGTGTGTGTGTGTGTGTGTGTGTGTGTGTACGTGTTGTATCACTACTGCGTCTCTGAGGCTACAAGAGATACAGACCATACCTCTCCCCCACTCCCAGACCAATTACTAAAACTCACATTGATTCATTGACTCAACCATGTGTGGAGAATAGCAGTGCAGACATGTTTTTAAAGAATAATCCCTCACAACGCTCAGAGTATAATCTCAAAAAAGGGACAGTGAAAGCATACCGTTTTGAGATAGAAAAATAGACGTTCTGATCTGCTATGATTCTGTCTCAATAAAACCAGATGTTTGGATAGAAATACATATATCCACTGAAGAGCGTAGGCGAGGACAGGAGAGAGTCAACATTACCTGAAGGTCAAAGAATTTGCTGTATCTCCTGTAGATTATGTGGGAGGTGTTGTCAGAGTATGTGACATTGATGAGATACACCTGCAACGAGAGGAAGCGCATGGTTAACACTGTGGACAAGACACACGGCATACCAAGGCAACAACCCCTGCACTTCAAAGGTCAATGACACAAACATATATCTGTCAAGGTGTAATAGCGGGTGAACATCATGGTGATCTCATTCACCTTCTCTACCCATTGAACCTCTGCACTTCCTGCCCCAGCCACAAGTTACAATTACAACATCCATTCCCATTCAAGTGGATGGGGCTTTGTCTGAGGCTCTTTGTTCCTTCCAGTAACTATATTTATATGATAGATGACGTGTAGAAACCGACCGTTATGTTCCAGACCCGGAGGGTTGGTAATGTAATTGATGCTGATATCATCTCCGGCTTTAATCTTACATAGGGGAACATAGGAAAGATATCAAGGAGTCTGGAAAATTCCCATAAGAGAGGTCAGTCAGGACGGTTGAATGGGTTGGAACTCAAGTTTATGATGGATATCTACAGAGGAAGTGTTGTGCCAATATACAGTAGGATATCTGGTGAAATGGCTATTTGAAGTCACAAAATAGCAAGCAACAAACATAACGTTAAAACTAGACTGTTAAAATCAAGGCTAACTGCTACTGAACATAGCCTTTCACAGTTCTAATATGCTATAGTACTGAGAGACATTGAGGTTAAGTCCCAAACCTAAACCATTGTCCCTTTGGCTTCATTGTTCTCAGCCCAATCTCTGCTACAAAAACACACAATTTGTTGAAGTTCACAGAGATTCCATATACTTCATAATCATAAAGCATGTCAAACATGTTCACATCTGGCGTTTACTCAAAATCAAGGCAAAGATTGCGATCAAAGACAGCCATTGTCAAATAATTGACAATCAAATAAGATTTTGTCAGCCAACCAAATAGGCTAAATGAAGCTACAGCACTGTGTAGGCCTATGGTTGCACTTTGAGAACTAAATGTCGTCGACTTGTCAATATAGAAACAATTCACCTCAGGAAATGTAGCCATCTTCACTATGCCTAGAGATGAAAATCACCTCATGATATGTTGGCCATTGAAAATCAAGTTCCCCTTGTGAAGTGTCAGACACAGGTGTTTCCCTAATCCCCTGGCCTACTAGCACAGCGAACCCTCATCCTAATACATCTTACACACTGGTCCCTGCAGCAACCTGCCAAGAACAGTCATAAC
This sequence comes from Oncorhynchus mykiss, assembly GCF_057628025.1. NCBI lineage: Eukaryota > Metazoa > Chordata > Actinopteri > Salmoniformes > Salmonidae > Oncorhynchus > Oncorhynchus mykiss. Next base: position 5,610,335 of record NC_143038.1, on the reverse strand, counting down.
AGCTAGCCTTAGAAGAATTAGCCCAAACAAAAGAGACCTGGCGTAAGAGAATCAGCCACTTGAAACAAAATACTCTCCCAAGAACAAAGCTCTGTGTTAAAAGGCCTTGTTGCTGCTGGAATGACACCAGCTATTGCTGGCTAGCTTCCAAACTGAGTGTTTTCACAATTCTCACCCATGGAAATGTTACGTTAACATCCAAGCCACTGGAATTATGTCATGCTAATGCTAAGCTAATGACGTGATAGTGACTCCATAGGGTTAGTGTCAACGGCTTGGTTTGATTTGTATTGTGTTAGCGAGTAGCGGCTCCAGCACTAGCCTTTTCACTCCCATGGAAATATTATGCTAAAATCAAAGCCACTGTTATATTATGCTAGTGACCTGTTAGCGACTCCTATGGCGATGTCAACTTGAAGTCTGTCAGGCTATGCTATGCTAGCTAATGAGGTGTTAGTGGCTCCATAGGACTTTACCCTTTCAAAGGCTTGGCTTGATTTGTGTTGCTGCTGCCAAAGTCAGTGGCACTGGAGGGTTGGTGAATTTACTTACTGGAGTCTTTACAGAGTCTGTAGTCAGACAGACAAGTTATTCTGTAAGGACCTCACCTGTTGTGTTCCACCTTCAGCAAAGTAGGCTATCCTTTACCAGAAACACTATACATCACCAAACATTAAACCATATTTTTACAGCTCAAGGCCGAACAAGAAACTACGTAATGAATCAAAACGGAAAGCCAAAACTAAGGGAGGTTAGATGAATGAAGAAAGTGTTAGTGCATAGCAATCCACATAGATATGGACTTTATCTGACACCATTTCCCTTGGAGGGTCTGGAAGAGCTGCATGCTGCATAGTGTGGGTGCCTAACACCCCACAAGTGTGTGTGTGTATGTGTGTGTGTATGTGTGTGTGTGTGTGCGTGTGTACGCCTCAAGCAAGTGTGTGTGGGCTTGACCTGACTTTCAGAGAGTGGGTGTGTTGTTCTATAAATGCTTTTGACCTGACCGGCATGTTGCCATCCTCCCTCCTCCACCACCCGATGCCACTTGGCTGCTTAATTTGACCGTGGAGCAAAACCTCTCTGGGATGTGCCAACAGAGGGAGGGAGGGAGGGTGGGAGGGAGGGAGGGAGGGAGGGAGGGAGGGAGGGAGGGAGGGAGGGAGGGAGGGAGAACTTAGTTAAAACGATCCCATCCCAAACAGCAGAACAGATGGATCTATCCTCATAGGAATCACAATGAAAAACAGAACTAGTCTATCCACATCACACAACCCACGCCCAAAATATCAAGCTTAAACCTAATGCCCTCGTCCCAACCTAAAATAGACTATGTCGTCCCTCAGGGAGTGAATGGGATTGAATGTGAGTTAACAGCCTAGTACAGCCCATCACTACCTGAAAGCAAAACAAACCTACACTGTAGGTGTCACCTCAATTATATTTCTGGATTGACATAGGATTGACTGTGGAGAATAGTGCTGTTTGACAGCTTGAAAAGTTTTTTTTTTCCACTCTCAGATGAGGGTAAAAAATTCCAGCAACACTTTAAAATAGCACGTAGATGCGTTGCAGGTTGACTCATGGTTCAAGTACAGCCAGTCGTGAGCGGCTGTTGGTCCACACAGCCAAAACACTCTGAATCATTATTTTAGGGGACCACACACACACACACACACACACACACACACACACACACACACAAACACACACACACACACAAACACACACACACACACACACACACACACACACACACACACACACACACACACACACATAAAGTTACTCCCTAGTTGTCAGTTAGAGGGAGTTAGATTTGTTTTCTAATGTTACACAGGTTTAACACATTTGAACAACACAGTGTTATAAGAGTGAGTTGTCTTCCCAGCAACAGAAGGTGTGCTGATGGAATCCCAGATGGTGGGTCGTCAAGTGTTGCCGCACCGTTCAAATCAAGATAAAATCCCGGCCTTGCCATACGGTTAGACATTCTTCAATAGTATGCATGTCTGGGCAAATCAAACAATGTTGCAATTTCAAAACAGAAAACAAAAGAGAATGTAGATAATATTATATTTAATATGTATTTAAAATACGTTTATACATGACCTTTACTGCATAACACCCCCTATTCTACTACACTCTAGTTCCTTGGTGTCCACATCACCAACAAACTAACATGGTCCAAGCACACCAAGACAGTCATGAAGAGGGCACGACAAAACCAACTGCACCATCGAGAGCATCCTGACGGGTTGCATCACCGCCTGGTACACACTACCCTCTGTGGTGCTTTGGTCGAATGCTCGGCATTCGACCAAAGCACCACAGAGGGTAGTGTGTACGGTCCAGTACATCACTGGGCCCAAGCTTCCTGCCATCCAGGACCTCTATACAAGGCGGTGTCAGAGGAAGGCCCTAAAATTGTCAAAGACCCCAGCCACCCTAGTCATAGACTGTTCTCTCTGCTACCACACGGCAAGCGGTACCGGAGTGCCATGTCTAGGTCCAAGAGGATTCTAAACAGCTTCTTCCCCCAAGCCATAAGACTCCTGAACATCTAATCAAATGGCTACCCAGACTATTTGTAGTGCCCCCAACTTTTATGCTGCTGCTACTCTCTGTTATTATCTATGCATAGTCACTTGAATAACTACCTACATGTACATATTACCTCAATTACCTCGACTAACCGGTGCCCCCTGTATATAGCCTCGCGATTGTTATTTTACGGCTGCTCTTTAATTATTTGTTACATTTAATTATTTATTTTTTGTATTTTTCTTAAAACTGCCTTGTTGGTTAAGGGCTTGTAGGAAGTATTTCACTGTAATGTCTACTACACCTGTAGTATTCGGTCCATGTGACAAATAAAAATGTATTTGATTTGTACTTACAGTACACAGAGAACCCAGATTTAACACCATAAAACATTTCCTTCACTCTTGGCAATCTAGTCGTAAACCTGTACTGGCTGGCACGCTAGCCCTAGCTTCTAAAGATCAGCTGTTACCATCAGACCCACTTCTTGGTTTGGCAACTGGAACATTTAACAGATAGATGGGTGGGGGAGATTTATGGAAACAATGGGCCCAACCTAAATCGTAAATCACTGTAGCAGACTACATAATATATCATATAAATAGGAGGTTAAGGTAATTAGTTTGGATATAAATGGTGATTCAGTTCATTACTGTTATTTTAAGTATTTATAACAGTTTACTACAATATAATTACATGCATTACTCTCTGGATACCCTGTGACATCAGCAACCAAATGAAATACAGCAACGATATATTCTATTCTGTCTATTCAATTGTTATTCTATTCTATTCTGCGCTCATGTCAACAGCCAAAGGGGTTTGATGAAACATTCAAAAACAAAGAGGGAAAGTACATGCATGGACAAATACAAATGAATCAAACAAGTTTGTGTCCCAGACACCCAGTGTCCCAGATCTAGCAAGAGAAAGCCCTCGTTCGTCATCATCTCTTGCTGTGATGCAAATGGTTTCAGCTTGGGAGACAAAAGTCTCATTCATGTCCGGCATTTCGGAGAAAGACGAATAAGAGCAAATTGGATCTCTGATTATTTCCATGAATCAACCATGAATCATAGGCTACACGGCTATGGTTAGCTTAGTTATATTTTGACAGCTTTTCTTCAGCTTTTCACAAATTACTCACCTTTCCCACCACATGTAGTGACTAGCAACCACAATGTAAGACTCTGAATAAACCAAACTACAATAGTTTGTGTCTACGAATTGAGAAAATTACTTACTGTCTCTGTAGAACCCTTGTGTTTCCCAGTTTCCCAGTTTAAGAGTGAGGAAGGCTGAGCAGAGGGCTTGGTGGAGCATAGACTGTGGGCCTAGCCACAAAATTACACTGAACCCCGCCTAAAACACTATACTTAACCTAACACATAAAACAGAAAGGCATTACATACTGCTAGCCAGATGACTTTTATATGGATTATGCGTGGGGATTGAATGAAGTACAAGGATGGGAATACTATTCGCTTGAGAATAGATCTAAAGGGAAATCCACTTTCCATAGTAACCACAACGAAGCTAATAGAGTCAGATTTATTAAACGAACAGGTGAAAAGAGGTTACGGACGACAAGACAGCTTGAAGACGTGCGCATGTGTGTCCATGTGTGTGTGTGTGTCTCCTCTACACATTCACCAGGTCATACTGTACCAAGAGAACAAAAACAACCAGCCTGCCATCTAAGTCTAACTTTAACTAGACCAAGGGCTTTGGTTTGGCAGTGGCTCTATGGTGGGAATCCCATTTAATACAGGTTTGCATAAGCTCTGCCAATATACTGCCCCTGATTGCTCACCAACCCAACCACCCCTCCTAAAACTGTGGTCAGTTCCAGTTTCCACGTCCTTCGCCTCTCTCTACCTTCTCTACCCAGGGCATAGGAAGCGCAGGCGTCCTTTCTCTCTCTTCCTCTCCCCAACCACACTCTTAGAGAAAAGGTGCTATCTAGAACCTAAAAGGGTTCTTCAGCTGTTCCCATAGGATAACCCTTTGAAGAACACTTTTTGGTTCCAGACAGAACCCTTTTGGTTCCATGTAAATTTCTTTGTGGTTCCATGTAGAACCCTTTCCATAGAAGGTTTTAAATGGCACCCAAAAGGGTCCCACCTGGAACCCAAAAGGGTTCTATCTGGAACAAAAAAGGGTCCTCCTATGGGGACAGCCAAAGAACCGTTTTGGAACCCTTTTTTCTAAGAGTGCAGCAGCCAACAGGAAACAGGAAGTGCAGGCCTGGACCAGGCAAACAGAAGTTTTTCTGAGAGAGACAAGGAAAAAGTGGAAAAGTGTCCATTCAGCTGTCATTTCCTCCTCCCTCTCCCCTTCCCTCTCTCTGCTTTGTCTTGTCATGTACAGTAGAACAATTCACATAGAGCTGTTCATTATATCCTGTTTCATACAGTACAGCTCGGGTTACGCAATCCTAGAGGCCTCACTTTGAAATCGCCACTTCGCTAGACTACACACACAGTGAGGTACAGTTGCAGTATACTGCATGGCCAATTTCTCACAGTAAGGGCAAGGACTACCATTGCAAGCCCCACATATTGCCCACACACGTTGTCCGTCTTCGCATCGTGACTCCCGAATGTGTCGACATACAGAAATGACATGGAGCCAGAGGCAATGTTTCATGTGGTTTACTGGATATCAAAAGAATGGGATGTGCTACAGTACATAATTTATATTGTCAAAAAATATATATACAAAAATAACAATTTGTACATGTTGGTGATGATTAAGATGTGTTCCCTAATAAACATCCCATCTTGTAATAATCTAATCGTTTTATAGTGCTCATAAAGACTGAGGTTGAAGAAGACTTCCCAATTGTTCCAGGCAAATAAAGTTCTCCAAAGTGACTAGACAACATCTGTCGGTGGTTGAGACATTCAGCAACATGTGTTCAGGGCTCCAGTAATAACATCCACGGATCCCTCCTTTCTATTTGATGTAACGTTTATTTAACCAGGCAAGTCACTTAATGACACATTCTTATCTATACTGAACAAAATTAAAAACGCAAAATGCAACAATTTCAAAGATTTTACTGTGTTACAGTTCATTATAGGGAAATCAGTCAATTGAAATAAATTAATTATGCCCTAATCTATGGATTTCATATAACTGGGAATACAGATATGTATTTGTTGGTCACAGATACCTTAAAAAAAAAAAACTGAGGTCATGGATCAGAAAACCAGTTAGTATCTGGTGTGACAACCATTTGCCTCATGCAGCGCAACACATCTGCTTGCATAGAGTTTATCTGGCTGTTGATTGTGGCCTGTGGAACGCTGTCTTCAATGACTGTGCGAAATTGCTGGATATTGGCAGAACTGGAACACGCTGTCGTATTCATCCTTCCAGAGCATCCCAAACATGCTCAATGGGTGGCATGTCTGGTGATGCAGGCTATGGGAGAACTGGGACATTTACAGCTTTGTTTCAGAACATTCAATTCTCCAGCAACAGCTATGGTGGACATACCTGCACACCTGTGGGCATGCCAATTCCTCAAAACATGAGACATCTGCGGCATTGTGTTGTGTAACAAAACTGCGCTTTCAGAGTGAACTTTTATTGTCCAAAGCACAAGGTGCACCTGTGTAACAATCATGCTGTTTAATCAGCTTCTTGATGTGCCACACCTGTCAAGTGGATGGATTATCTTGGCAAAGCAAAAATGCTCACTAACAGGGATGTAAACACATTTGTGCATAACATTCTAGAGAAATAAGCTTTTTGTGTTCATGGACATTTCTGGGACCTTTTATTTCGGCTCACGAAACATGGGACAAACACTTTACATGTTGCATTTATATTTTTTGGTCAGTATACAATGACGGCCTGAAGAGGCAGAACACTTCATGTGGGGACAGGGGATAAAAAATGGTTCAAGACTATGTAATACAAAACACAGACAGAAGACACTGGCAAAAGTACAAATACAACAGCAAACAAACAGTAGATGTATGTGTGTGGTGTGTGTGATTTAAAACCACATGCTTCCTAACAAGGCAACGCAAACTAGTGACATCGAGTGACAATTCGAAACAACTATATGTCTCAACAACCTGTTCATCTATTTGTCCTTTGAACTCCTCCAGGGACACCAGGTCGGCTTGGAGGGAATTCAAGATCAGGGGGATGAGTAATGAAAGGACCTTTTTCCACACTCTGTTCAAATTTTACCGACTGTTTGCATAAAACAAGACTGAGATGTGAGCTTGTATGAGTTCTCATTTCGAGCTAGAAGAGAGGACAGATAAAATGGCACACACAATGAAATGTAACGCACACACACACACACACACACACTCCTTCACCATACACACACTTCCAAGGCCTCTTGTTCAGTGACGGGGCGAGCCTGTGTGAAGTGAACAGAGTACAATGACTTCACTGACGACAGACGTCAGCACAGCACCCTGACTCACACACATACAGACACCACTCTCTTTCCTGCTGGACCCTATCGTCGTCAAACTGAGGAAAACAATGGGCCAAGCCTAAAGCCCAGCCTAATAAAAACCCTCGAGTGTGATTCTCTCAGTGAGCAGTAACCATTGGAAAACAGAGGCCTTTTCACTCAGGTCATCATTCTGTTTTTGATGGCTCAATAAATATTTGAGTAGGAAACAACCCCCTGGAGGCCTGTTTTATGATGCTAAACAACAACTAGCACTGCTGGTTCTGACTAAAGGGACGTCCAAAAGGTTTCCAAATGTTGCTGGGTTTATTGAGTAGCGGTGGCTTCATTTGAAAAGCAAATACTGCTGGATTGCTACCAGCTCTTTAAACACTCGTCTCACCTGAACAAGAAAGAAGCGGTGTTGTAATATTTTCTGTGTCTAAGCAGACGTGTCCCCCTGGGTCAAATGACCACTTCACCCCTGACAAAGACTTGTGTCTCACCCCCCCTCTCACTCTGTTCTCATAGGATAAGCGTTTCCAGCTGTTTTCACCAACAGAGTGTTGAGATTGGTGGAGGGACAGAATCTTTCTCTATCTCACTTTCTCTCTCTCACACACAAGCACATATTTCTCTCATTCACACACACACATACACAGTGAGACAGTCTGGGGATTACTCCCTCCAGTTTCTTCTCACAGTGACTAGCTAGTGGTGATCCCAGGGGCATGGTTACAACGGAAACTAGGCCAGAGAGAGGCCCATGAGACTGCACAGCCCCAAAACACAACTGAACACAACACTGGCCTGGGAATCACCAGCAACAACTAACAACGTGCAATACATGTAGTACGTCTAATGGTTGAGTAGGTCTATGTGGATCTGATGGCTGTTGGCGCATGATGTTCCTTGCAGGTTAGGTATAATATAAGCTACAACATCCCAAAAGCCTGCATGTGTGTAAATCTTAAAGAGATATTGATGTATAAGCACACTACAGGGAAATTCTGAAAATATAATATACTTGCCTGAGTGCATGATTGAGTGCAACATGGAGTGTTTGAGTTGACAACATCGAGTATGATCATATTTAATGAGATTGATAATAACTTGTTTGTTAGCTATGTGTCGAGTCCCACGAGTCTGGAGTGTAATGAGATATTGATTCGTATGCCTGCTGTAGGCAAAGTTCAAAAATATCACTTTCCCAAGAGTACAGTAAGCTGCCTTGAGGGACCCATAGGTAGACTACAGTAGCTCTGTGTTCAATTGTACAACACAGAGGATAACTACTGAATTCATGAGTTCATGATAAACATGTAAGGGTAGTCTATCCAATCATTCACTTTGGCTATTGCCTGCATGATTCTAGACAGGAGGTACTGTACTAAACAGTGAATTTGTCTCATGAAATGTGTTTTAGCTTGAATTGGCAATAAACTATGCCAGGTCTTGTGATTTATAATATAATAATATAATATAAGCCATTTGGCAGATGCTTTTATCCAAAGCGACTTACAGTCAGTCATGTGTGCATACATTTTACGAATGGGTGGCCCCGGGAATCAAACCCACAACTGCCATGCTCTACCAACTGAACAACTTAAGTCATAAGTAGTATGTCATACCACCATTTATGACAAAGGTTGTTATCATTCTCATGACATAGTCTCTACAGATGTGGCATTCTAAGAAACTCCCGAGATATACCAAACTAGTCTATATTAGTTCCAGTTGAATAAAGCATCACAGTTCGGCTTCTCATGTTATTGAAAAAGATACGCCACAGTCGTAACCTGTCATTACTTATAGTGTCTGTATTGTCACTAGTTATAACCCTTCTTTATATTCATCGGTTAGGCTATAACACATTCAAATGAATGACAAGAATGACATATGTGTTCTAAGAGGCCAGTGCCATACACAGGATATATCATCTACACAATTTGATAAACGGAGATATTGATTGGCAGACTGAATCAATAACTCATGAATCATTGGCTAGTTTAATCAAAACTGTAATGAGCTGCGATGACTGGTATAGGCTATAAGTGGGGAAACCTTTCACCGTGTATTCTATTCATAAATAGATACAGAATATATTAGGTAGTCATTGTAGTTCGGATTTTGAATGGACCCAGGTAGGTAGATAAATGGTGAGGGGGGTATCCTACTCACGTAATGTTTGGACGGATTGCGCCGCTTCTCCACGTCCACGACTTTTACATCCAACACTGTCCGAAACTGCATCTTGACGTTGGAAATGGCTACAGCGTACACACACAATAAATGCAATATCCCAGTTCCTGTAGTAGGCTATAGCCTCTGCAGTTCAAGAAACGTTGGAGAAGAAGAATTCAATAAGGACATTCATTGATTGGGTTGTCGATTCTAGCTAATGTTCCGGCGCAGGGAATCAAATGTCTTGCCTTGAGTATGCGTAATATACCCAAATGCAGAATATATCATAGTCCCTATCAATTGAAAATATATATTTATATGGCTAAAACATTCTGCCCGAAATCCGAAAGGCGATATCTTCACGTTGGACAACAAGGCAGGCTGGCAAGCAGTCGCATGCTGAGAAGGAGGTCACCTCAAATAGGAAAGTGGAGCGAGTTCCTTTGTGTTGGACCACAATACCTTCAGCGAGGGGTGCATACCTGTAGGCTATATAGGGTTGGGGTAGACTGAAAAAGCCACCGAATTCACCGCCAAATGCCTCCAGAAGCAAGCAAGGCGCAGAGACAATCTTTTTTTTTTTTGGGGGGGGGGGGGGGGGTTAGTGGGATGGGCTTGCTTGTCGTGCGTCCACCAGTGGGATCAAGCATTTGGGGTAAACTGTGCTAGAAGATTGAAGTCCCATATTCCAACTCATAGTTTATGGAATACTTGCATGTAGTTCTGTGTATCTTGGCATTGTCTATGTGTTTGTAAACATTTAGATATGTTGGAAAAGATGCGTAATCATTGTAATAATATTCACGAGCTGTAAACCTTCAAAGTGTTCCCAACAGTGGCTACAATGTAGCTAATGACAAGAAAAATGTGAACGTCACACTGCGCTTAGATCATGTAAGGATACTTTTTTATGAATGTGATTGGTTTCAGCATAACAATTTAACTCTTCATTATCAAAAGCATTTATGGTTAAATAACCATTACAAAGGCTACAAATAGCTATAACAACCTATTTGTTCTTTGGGCCTAGATAGCATAAACGATTCCATATATTGCTTCTTATGCCTCGCAGTTTCGTTGACAGCGGTGGCAACTGAGTCATAAGACGCTATAGGCTGCTCTCATCAATAGCTTGGACGTATGGATAGATGTTTCAAAGTGGACCAATCAGCGAACGGGCTGCATCGCGGTGCATATTAAACGACGAAATACTGCCCCCGTGTGCAAAATGAGCATATGCTCCAAGTTTAATTCTAAATCCAGGTATTGTACACATAATTTATACAACTTTAGCACATTTTAAAAATAAATATTGCACAAAACTGTACTCCTTAAATACACATTCATACAAATGTACATAGCTCCAGCATGATTGATAGCGACTGACATCTTGAAGACGGCCATGTTAAGTAATAATCACATTTATTAAGGTCATATTTATTAGGGCACACGTTATACATATTGTAATGAAACAGCAGGGAGCAGGTCTCGAACCCTCAACCTTCGAGCCCGAGGTCCGGCGCGCTATCGACTGTGCCCGAAAAGCATGCTCGTGCGGCAGAGTCGATTTCCGCGCTTATAAACCCGCTTAAAAACATGCGTTTCTTATTGGACAAGGTCGGATAGTACCTCCCCGTTTCACTCCCATTTCAGATAGTTTGTGGAATGTCCCAGAATGTCTAAATCAGCGTCAGAGGATAGTGTAATGACTGTCGCTGGTGCTGATGATGTCACTATTACACTCCAGAGCTTTGAGGACCAGTTCCAAGGCTGCCTTGCTCACGTTGCGACTGTACCTCTGTCTCACACTGGACAGGATGTGCAGGATGTGGCAACCCTTTTCCGCATCTGGCAACGCGAGAGAAATACCATCAATACATATTATAATACACTGGTATAGCACTGGGGGAGCAGTATATTGTAAAGTACTCTAAAAGGAGTAAGAAGAGGGGAAATCCCCTTACATTTCTCTCGTCTGCAATCTTCCCGAAGAATGTCTCTGATTGCCATGAGAAGATCCTTGTCCCGTTCCGTTACCTAAAGGGGTGAAATACGGTAGAATCAATACTTGTGTCATTCCAATATAACCTTCAGTCACCACAATAATACAATGAAAGATCAGTCTCAAAATTATTCATTCTTCTATGCTGAGCACTTTGCTTGTGTCCCACATCCCATGAGCCTCAGCGTCAAAGTGTTTGATGAGCTTCACATAGATATCACAGAGGATCTCAGTGCTATATTGATGTGCTGCTGCTGCTTACATGGTAAACTTCATCCTGACATTTGACCTTGCGGAACACCAAGCCTTCGTCCTGCAGAATCTGAAGGCTCTTCTGGAGTAGCTCCCTGAGCTGTTTGAAAGATGTTGGTGGACCCGATGATGGACCAGCCTCAGGCTCCTAGCATCAAATCAGATTTAAAAAAAAATACAATTCCACTTTAAAATGAACAACTTAAAAGCTTAATGGTGCCTTCATAAACCCTTTATAATGCCTACATAGATGTTTCACAAATGATCTAGGCTATATTCATATACAGTGGGGAGAACAAGTATTTGATAACCTGCAAAATCGGCAGTGTTTCCTACTTACAGTACAAAGCATGTAGAGGCCTGTCATTTTTATCATAGGTACACTTCAACTGTGAGAGACGGAATCTAAAACAAAAATCCAGAAAATCACATTGTATGATTTTTAAGTCATTAATTAGCATTTTATTGCATGACATAAGTATTTGATCACATACCAACCAGTAAGAATTCAGGCTCTCACAGGCCTGTTAGTTTCTTTAAGAAGCCCTCCTGTTCTCCACTCATTACCTGTATTAACTGCACCTGTTTGAACTCGTTACCTATATAAAAAGACACCTGTCCACACACTCAAACAGACTCCAACCTCTCCACAATGGCCAAGACCAGAGAGGGTGTAAGGACATCAGGGATAATTGTAGACCTGCATAAGGCTGGGATGGGCTACAGGACAATAGGCAAGCAGCTTGGTGAGAAGGCAACAACTGTTGGTGCAATTTATTAGAAAATGGAAGAAGTTCAAGATGACGGTCAATCACCCTCAGTATGGGGCTCCATGCAAGATCTCACCTCGTGGGGCATCAATGACCATGTGGAAGGTGAGGGATCTATCCAGAACTACATGGCAGGACCTGGTCAATGACCTGAAGAGAGCTGGGACCACAGTCTCAAAGAACCATTAGTAACACACTACGCCGTCATGGATTAAAATCCTGCAGCGCATGTCCAGGCCCGTCTGAAGTTTGCCAATGGCCATCTGGATGATCCAGAGGAGGAATGGGAGAAGGTCATGTGGTCTGATAAGACAAAAAGAGCTTTGTGGTCTAAACTCCACTCGCCGTGTTTGGAGGACCCCAACAACACCATCCCAACCGTGAAGCATGGAGGTGGAAACATCATTCTTTGGGGATGCTTTTCTGCAAAGGGGACAGGACGACTGCACCATATTGAGGGGAGGATGGATGGGGCCATGTATCGCGAGACCTTGGCCAACAACCTCCTTCCCTCAGTAAGAGCATTGAAGATGGGTTGTGGCTGGGTCTTCCAGCATGACAACGACCCGAAACACACAGCCAGGGCAACTAAGGAGTGGCTCCGTAAGAAGCATCTCAAAGTCCTGGAGTGGCCTAGCCAGTCTCCAGACCTGAACCCAATAGAACATCTTTGGAGGGAGATGAAAGTCCATATTGCCCAGCCCCAAAACCTGAAGGATCTGGAGAAGGTATGTATGGAGGAGTGGGCCAAAATCCCTGCTGTAGTGTGTGCAAACCTGGTCAAGAACTACAGGAAACGTATGATCTCTAATTGCAAACAAAGGTTTCTATACCAAATATTAAGTTCTGCTTTTCTGATGTATCAAATACTTATATCATGCAATAAAATGCAAATTAATTACTTAATCATACAATGTGATTTTCTGGATTTTTGTTTTAGATTCAGTCTCTCACAGTTGAAGTGTACCTATGATTAAAAAAAATACAGACTACATGCTTTGTAAGTAGGAAAACATGCTAAATCAGCAGTGTATCAAATACTTGTTCTTCCCACTGTATGTGTACTTGTTCTGCTGCTGTCTTCTGAGGTTGTCTGGAGACCAGAGGCTGTAGAAGGTCCTGGACATCATAGGGTCTGAACCTGGTGACTTCTTTCACTTTCAGGAAGTCCTTCAGGATATGAGTGGCTCTGCCAAGCAGGTATGAAGCAGAACCACTGCAGGAATACCAAATAAGCCATAAAGATATTCACAAAAATGTCACTAAATCAAAGTTTGAAGCTATATCATGCATACTACCCGAAATGATGCTGCTACTCACTGACCGGCAATTGAATACAGCTAAAGAGATTACTAGACCTACCCTTGAATGTTAGGGTTCTGTGCACTGCTGTCCAGATGGAATGGTTTATCATAGCACTCTCTGTAGAGCTGAGGAACCTCCATCATCCAGGATATCTGGACCGCCATCACTGGGTCTGACACTTTATCTACAACCAACATATTGGGGGGCCATTAGAGATTGTAAGGACAACAATATGTCAGGTTTAATAAACTGTGTATAGTTGCAAAATGCAGAAGTGTGTGTCCACATGCGCATGACCGTGCATGCCTGCGTCTGTGTGACCATGCTCATGCGTCGCCTCTCCACTCACAGTAAGTGGAGGCCATTATCTCTCGCTGTTGTCTGGAGGTCTTGACGGGCCCTCGCACCCTGAGCAGTTCTCCTATCTCCAGGTGGGAGCTGCTATGTTGGGCTTGCCGTAGTTTCTTCAGCTCGTTGGCTGGGTTGAAGTCTTCACGAGCGCTGCTACCGAAGGACCTTGCCCCTGCTGAAGATATTACAGCCAACCGTGAACATGAACAGGGCTGACACACAGCTATAATGAGAATATCTGCACTTACGTGTAGCAGGGTCACCTTGCTCCCTCCACGGTTCATCTTTCCAGCAAAGGCTGTTTATAACACCAGTACCATCATCAACTGTGAAGCAATGATAACAGCAACCATATTGGACTCAATGTTTGCATGTGGATAATAGTTTGATGTGAAGAGACAAAGTAGGAATATTTCAAAATGAATCAACTGAGCTTCATCATTACCACCGTAACAGAAGAAGTCTTCTCGCTCTCGTTTGTACACCACAGTCCCGAGCACATCAACTTTGAATATCGGGTGAGAGTTGTAGAAGTATATCCCTAGGTTAGGGGAAATTAAATGTGTTAGCTAGTAATGTTGAATAAACATGGCATTCACGTTGTCAAAACTGAAGGTAAAAGCACCTGACACTTGACAGGACTCTCTCATCTGTAGGATGTCTTTGACATAGAGCCTGGTGAAAGCGTTGAACATGGGGTCCAGTCCCCACAGCATTGAAGGTGGTTCCTCCCAGACACTATCCTCCTCTGGATCCTTCGCTTCAGGCTGCATACCATCATAGGCGACTCACTACACGCGATCAAAGACAATCAAAAGTAGCAAGCTAACCTACTTACGTACGTACGAACGATTACTCATCTCTCCCTCGCTTAGTTAGTTTGTTTTGCTTCGTTTTCCCGGGAAATGGTTTGACATTTGAGCAAATATTTGCACTGCTTCCGCAGAAGTCTGAGTTTCCGGTCACGTGAATTTCCCACACGTAAATATATAGATGTAAAAAAAAAATGAAAATAGAACAGATTAAATAAACCATGTATTTATGTTAACATATTTTACTCGTGAAGGACAATTATTAATATATGTAAATGTGGTAAAGATAACAATGTTGAAAAGTTTGCGGCTGCACGAGCGAGTGCACGTCTCGCATGGGTATCTGGGACATGTCGTTTTAAGCAATATAATGAGAGAAGAAAGAAACCCATCACTGTATCAGACTGTATTATCTCTCATATTGATGCAATTATCAGAATTGAACATTTTCAATATTAGGGTAAATGTGCAATCTTTTTTAATGAGGCTATATGGCTTTTCTTTCTCGTTAAATTTGACTTAGGATTTACAAAATGTTGCAGGGCTGAACAATAGGCCTGGACTATGAATGCATTGAATAGGCCTCTACAAAATGTCGTACTCCTTAAAATATTATTTAAACGTTTTCTTTAATTTATGAATAATGTCTAACACATAATGCTAGCCTCCAGTGCTGAGGGTGGAAGCAACGTCCTCTAGGAGCTCTCTCCTCCAACATCGATCAAGCGTGAAGAAGTGAAAGAACTACAGTTGCGGGCTCATGAACGCGCATTTGACACCAAATCCTCTAGATTACTGGACCCCGTGCTTCGCCAAGGGAAAGAACATTGTCTTATCATACCAACGGTGTTTTTATTCGATATACATAAATTCAAGTGACTTTGGGGGATCGAATATAACATTTATTGGAATATAATTATTTTGAAGGGTCGATTCTCTACCTTCTCTGTTTGCTCTTTGGCTGAGGAAAGAGCCCTGCCGTTTGCGTTGTCAGGCCAGTGTTGGTTGTTCTGAGTTAAGGAACAGCAGCAACTTCCCGTGCTTACTTTGCACTGTGAAAGTCTATTCTTTGGACGGAAATACAATGCCAGGAGACATCAAAGTGAATATTGTTGGTGTAAGAATCAACAATAGCCCATGATGTCGTTGGAACTTCATTTTGTTATGGGATAACTGTGATATCGTTGCCATAATAACGGTTTGACCATCAATTATTTCAGTCTAACAGTATTTGAAATCATTCTGAATTGTTATAATACGGTAACCTATTGAATATGCCACCCCGGAGTCTGCTTGACTCAGAAGAACACACCAAGGGACCTAAGTAAACACAACAGTTCAAGTCCTATGCAGTAGAACGCACTGATGATCTTCGAATTGCTGGATATTCATTCCTTTGTCCACTATCTATCTGAAGAAGGCTGGCTTGAAAATGGCATCCTTTTTCAATTTCCGTAAAATCTTTAAATTGGGTGCTGAGAAGAAGAAGAAACAGTATGAGCATGTCCACAGAGACGAGAACCCAGAGGAGATATGGGAGATCATTGGAGAACTGGGGGATGGAGCCTTTGGGAAAGTCTATAAGGTAGGATAGGTCCTTTTGAGTCATTGTAGACCTCTTCTGATTTGTTGTAGCAATGATGATGACATTGTAAACACGTTACACTTACAGTTTTAAAACCATCTTTCAAGAGTCATGTCATGTGTGTGTTCGTCTCCGACCACTCTGCTGTAACCAATTGGAGTAACAAATCTTACATCGTGTTCCTTGGAATTCTTCACTTCGGCTACGACTGGAAATGTTACTTCTTACTCTTATGATTAGGACGAAGCTCAACATTGGATTAATGACTGCCATTCTTTTCATTTTGGTCAGCATTGCCAACTACACTGTCTCCAGTCCCCACACACACATACACGTATGCACGCGCACACACACACACAGCTATTTCTTCCCAAACTCTGATTGTTAGGCCATTCACAGCAGCCCTAAACCGTCTTAGATGAGTCGCAATACATTGTGGCATTCTTTTCACCGACCTCGATGCATGGGCAGAGCAAAAAGCATTGTTTACATGAGTGACATTGAATGTGATCACCCGTGAGTGGAGGGCCAAGACCAGTAGCAGGGTGCTTTGTCGACGCTTTTCCAATTAGCTTGTTTGTTCTTCTGCAGCCACCAGCCTATTTTTGGGCATGGTGTAACGGTATAATAATAGCCATCTGGATCCCTACCATGATTGTGCTCTGTTTTCAATTTATTTCTGATCTATTATGGTTTCCAAATCTAACTATTACTTGTCGTAGAGAATCCCAAATGCCTTAGTCAGTTTAGTAACAGATGCCATGTGAAGTTGACGACTACTACAACCAAACCGTTGGCTGCTCCATGAACAAAGCACAGCAACATTTACTCTACATTTACTAAGAATAGTAAATAATGGACTATCCTGGCACTACTAGAGCTACAACAGGCCAAATCCAATATGCTGCAATCTCATGATGAGTCACCCTATTTGAACCGGCCTCCAAACTCCCCATCCATTCATAGTGAAAGAGAAGTGTGTGTGTGTGCTGAATATGGATCCATCCTGTGAATGTGATCATGTGTAATGTGATAATACGGGGGATAATGTATTCAAATCATTTCGATGGCAGACGTGACCTGAGGAACACAACCAAGGTTAAGAGGAAGTGCCATATCCCATATCACTGCTGTCCGCATCCAGCACATCCTGCTATGAGACACGACCAAAACAAACGGCAGACAGTTCCACTTCAAATGGAATTGGGACTTGTGCTGTGATGGTCGTCATCAAAGATGTGAAAAATACATTTGAGAAAAAGTGTCAGTTTGCTGCTTTTTTTTTTTTTTTTTTTTGCGAACGTCATGTGAAATCTGATCTCAACTCTTCTCTTGATGAGAGCAACAACGGGACCCATTCTATTCTATCATTTCCACAAAGCCCCCCCCCCAAAAAAATAACTCGCTCACTCTAACCTTGGTACGTCTTCCACGGGCATCAACAGAACTCAAGTCTATTCCATTGTCAGAATCCACCATAATAACCCTCTCACTTCTGCCTGTGTGTCTCTTAGGCCCAGAACAAGCAAACAGGCATTCTGGCTGCAGCTAAAGTGATCGACACCAAGACGGAGGAGGAGCTGGAGGACTATATGGTAGAGATCGATATCCTGGCCTCCTGCGACCATCACAACATAGTGAAGCTGCTGGACGCCTTCTACTACGACAGCAAGCTATGGGTGAGTAGGGAGTGGTGTTTTCAGCGGAGGTTGGGCTTTGTTAGCGGTGCTGCTGTGATTGTGCAATTACTAACATCAATACACTAACTCTTGAAGGTCTATTCACCGGAACATTGGTTGAGAGACGGAATGTTTTATGGAGAATCAGCTAAGATCAGCAGTGTACTGCAGTGTCGTCCTTAGCTGGGGCCTCTTAACTAGGCTATTATGAGTGGTGAAGACTGACCTGTGTCGTGGCTGTCAGTACAATGGAATGTTCATCCTCCTCTCACACCTACGCTACCTCGGTTATTGTCTTCCCAGGTCAAAGTTCAAACGAGCACATACACTAGCAGCATTTATTGTAGGTTATTGCCATATTTGCCTTTTTCGTCGTCACGATATCACTGAGTGATGTTGTGTCTTTCTGTCACCTCCCAAAGTAACTAGAGTCCATCCATATAACCCTCTCTTTGTGTACACATTGTTCTAGTCCTCACCTTGGGGGATGGTGGTCACTTCCTGTGAATTTTGATTGGATTTGGAGATCTAGTTTCAGATGACTTTTCCCGGGGCACACCTGTGTCCGTAGATAAGGATGACATAATTGCATTGGGAAAGTGGTCATGCATAAATTAGGACATTTGTGCGATCATATCTAACTAGCTAGTAATAAGGGACCATCTGTTTTGTTTTGGTCTTCTTGGCATAGGACACCTAAAATGAACCAAGCTATATAGGAATATAATACAAAAGAATACCTATAAAACAAAGGCATTTCCACCTTTCATTCAGGAAAAGTGGATTCAACAAATGATACGTAATATAAAATCTAAATCCACACGGTCAGTTCTTCTAAGGTGCTACCTGATAGGCTACATACCCTAGCCTCCCAAGAGCGCCAAAGCAGAACGAGACAAAAGCTCCATCGCTTTTTTCAAGCTCATCAAAAGCTGTGATGATTACCTGCAGTATTTGGTGACACTGCAGCTCTGTTGAGTGCTCAGCCCTTTCCTCTCCATTGTCTGCTGAACAATGGCTTCTAGACCAATGGAGGTTGTGTATTGATTATTATCTAGGCTTTTTTATTTAGCCTTTATTTAACAAGACAAGTCAAATAAGAACAAATGCTTATTTACAATGACGGCCCGGTAACAGTGGGTTAACTGCCTTGTTCAGGTGCAGAACGTCAGATTTTTACCTTGTCCGCTCAGGGGATTCGATCTAACAACCTTTCGGTTGCTGGCCCAACGCTCTAACCACTAGGCTACCTGCCACTTACATGGTAGCTGGTGTGTAATTAGAGAGAGCAAGAGATGAGCACAGGCGCTCTTGCTGTAGATGAAAGACTTGACGTTCTAAAAGGCTGTGTCGAGGTCAAGTCTGGAGAGTGATTTATTTAGTCTTCCTCATTTGATATGGCTCTAATAACAATGTGGTAAAACCACATTATGTTTAAGGGGTTAGATTAGGGACAGTAGCCATTTTATGTTTCCTCAATTTCACTTGGGTTTCCACAATGTGTGACTGAAGCTAACCCTTTTACCATGCACATACCCACTTTGCAAGTTATTGGATAGACGGGCAGCTAAAGGTCCCGAAGCTTCTGCACATGTGCAGGATTCTCTACTTTTCCCACAGTCTCTGCTCTACTCGTAGAGAACAGGCCACTCTGGCGAACGGTGCTCATTTAATAAAGTTAGATCAAAGCTGAATCAGGGTCTGCGAGATCACTTAATGATGGTATTCTACGTAAGTGAACGACATGTGCTTCGATTGAAACCAAACACGGGTAGGCTACAGTTGAACACCATCTGCTCTAAAATGTGCTCACTGTACATCATTCAAAAGAACGCTGTAGGCTACCTCGGAACACTGTAGGCTACCTCGGAACAACACTGTAGGCTACCTCGGAACAACACTGTAGGCTACATCGAAATAACTCAAGAAGATCTACAGTGCCTTCGGAAGTATTCAGACCCTTCGACTTTTTCCACATTTTGTTATGTTACAGCCTTATTCTAAAATGGATTAAATAGTCGCCCCCCCCCCCATCAATCTACACACAATACCCCATAATATCAAATAAAAAATAAAACAATTTAAATAAAAAACTGAAATATCACATTCAGACCCTTTACTCAGTACTTTGTTGAAGCACCTTTGGCAGTGATTACAACCTTCAGCCTTCTTGGATATGAGGCTACAAGCTTGGCACACCTGTATTTGGGGAGTTTTTCCCTTTCTTCTCTGCAGATCCTCTCAAGCTCTGTCAGGTTGGATGTGGAGCGTTGCTGCACAGCTATTTTCAGGTGTCTCCAGAGATGTTCAATCAGGTTCAAGTTCGGGCTCTGGCTGGGCCACTCAAGGACATTCAGAGACTTGTCGCGAAGCCACTCCTGCATTGTCTTGACTGTGTCCGTTGTCCTGATTTTGAAGGTGAACCTTCGTCCCAGTCTGAGCTCTCTGGAGACGATTTTCATCAAGGATCTCTCCTGTGCTTTGCTCCGTTCATCTTTGCCTCGATCCTGACTAGTCTCCCAGTCCCTGCTGCTGAAAAACATACATCATGCTGCCACCACCATGCTTCACCGAAGGAATGGTTCCAGGTTTCTTCCATTCGTGACGCTTGGCATTCAGGCCAAATAGTTCAATCTTGGTTTCATCAGACCAGAGAATCTCTTTTCTCATGGTCTGAGAGTCTTCAGGTGCCTTTTGGCAAACTCCAAGCGGGCTGTCGGGTGCCTTTAACTGAGGAGTGGCTTCTGTCTGGCCACTCTACCATAAATGCCTGATTGGTGGAGTGCTGCAGAGGTGGCTGTTCTTCTGGAAGGTTCTCCCATCTCCACAGAAGAACTCTAGACCTCTGTCAGAGTGACCATCGGGTTCTTGGTCACCTCCCTGACCAAGGCCCTTCTCCCCCAATTGCTCAATTTGGCCAGGTGGCCAGCTCTAGGGAGTCTTGGTGGTTCTAAATTTCTCCCATTTAAGACTGATAGAAGCCACTGTGTTCTTGGGGACCTTCAATGCTGCATAAATGTTTTGGTAACCTTCACCATATCTGTGACTCGACACAATCCAGTTTCGGAGAACTACGGACAATTCCTTCGACCTCATGGCTTGGTTTTTGCTCTGACATACACTGTCAACTGTGGGACCTTATATAGACAGGTGTGTGCCTTTCCAAATCATGTCCAATCTATTTAATTTACCACAGGTGGACTCCAATCAAGTTGTAGAAACATCTCAAGGATGATCAATGGAAACAGAATGCAACTGAACTCAATTTCGAGTCTCATAGCAAAGGGGTTTGAATAGTTATGTAAATAGTGTTTTTTTATTTTTTATGAATTTGCTAAAAATTCTACAAACCCGTTTTCGCTTTGTCATTATGGGGTATTGTGTGTAGATTGCTGAGAAATATATATTTAATCCATTTTAGGATAAGGCTGTAACGTAACAAAATGTGAAAAAGTCAAGGGGTCTGAATACTTTCCGAAGGCACAGTAAATGCATATCCCCATGAAACTGAATGGGATCAAATGGTTGGTATGCAGATGCTTCATGGACTTTTCACTGGTAAAACTAAAATAATTATCATTAACGATTTTACAGTGAGAAATGATGAATGGAGGGTGACGACAACATTATTTGCGTAAAGGTAAAGAAACATGCGCAGTACGTGATTCAGATCTTCAGCTCTGGGGAAAAGGGACGGATGGGGCTGTTACCTACGGATCCGCAGACTCAGCCATTCTAATTTCCTATCCTAACCCCAATGTACTTGACCTTAGACTGTTATGCCTAATCACGGGTCAGATCATATGCCTATTTTGTCATACGTTGCATATCTTTGTCTCCCAAACCTAAATTGACCTGATCTTTTAACCTTTGTTTGGGATCTTAGCCACACAGCTGCTATCTCAGAGTTGTGTCCTCCTCCTCTCTCTGCACCACATGAATTGCTCCTCAGAGGGCTGTGTGTGTGCTGGGAGAGGAAGTCATGGTGACAGCCCTGTAGTTCCTCTCTACCCGCCTGTCACTGTAAAGACCCACTGTTTGGCCTATTGTACACGATTGTACATGCAGCTGGACCAAAACAACAGCTCGCCTACCAGTGAAACAACACCACAAGGGCCTGTATGAATGACAAGGCTGTTTCAAGGCTTAGGCGGAGCATACTGTCTTATTTTACAAGAGTTTTGTTGGGTAGAATGAAAGGTTTTTGTTGAATTGTATGTTCGATATGGTTGTAATAAGGCTAAGCTAAGAATTGGTTCATCTTTTGTATAAACATCACAGCACAGTCGAAAAAGATATGGCAAATAGAAATCAACTGGATGGTGTTCAGAGATAGATGGGAGGGGTTGAGTGGAGCTGATGGTTGGGACTAAAAACAAACAAAAAGAGAACTATTGTAAAATATACTGTGTCCGTGAAATGTATATAGTATGTATAATCTGGAAGTAGAAGCCTAAGAGTTGTTGTCCATTAGTTTACTCCAATTGGGGTAGGGTTGGTAGGGTTAGGGGACACAGTAAAGGATTTTTGTTGTTGTTGATATATATATATATATATATATATATATATATATATATATATATATATATATATATATATATATATATATATATATATATATATATATATATATATATATATATATATACAAAAAATATATGGGGGATTGGAAATGATGCAGACAATTACATTGATGGAAGCCACAATCTATCTGCAATATTAAAGCTGGTCTACCCACAAAAAAAAAATTTAATAAAAACAAATTAGTTATTCTTAGAAAGGTCACACGGGTCATTGTTGCAATAATTATGTTTGAATCTAAACCTCAATAGGTGAACAGGTCAACTTCCCTCTAAATACTAGCCAAAAGGAGAATATAGAGTACCTATAATTTCTCATTAACTGTTACATTGAGGAAGTGTGTTTTGTCTTCCTCTTCTTGGCACCTCTCACCAAATATGTCTTCCATTGTTTCACTGTCAGTAGCATTTCTCTATTCTACTCAGCCCTAACTAACTACATGTTTTACTGTATTGAGCACAGTAGGGCCGTGGATAAATTGAGCTTGTTTTTTAGTTTTTTGTTAGCCTAATTGTTTCTCTGTTGTGTCCGTAGTGTTAGCAGCATGCTAGGCTAGGTTAGGCTATAGCCCTGATACAGTCCAAAGTCTATTGACATATCAGGACTATGCTAGTCGAACGATACTACCCCCCCCCCCCCCCCCCCCCTACACTGAATGGCTAGGTGTCTCTCTCCTCCGAATACCTAGCCTCATCGCTTCTGCAGCTCTAGCTAGCCCCCTCCCACCTGAGGCGTGCATGGAAACTCCTTATCCTATTTGGGGAAAGGGCTATGTTCTGGCTAGCGACGCTAGGCTAGGCTGCATGTGTATACTCTGAGAAAGCCTTCAGAGCAAAGCAACAGAATGGCCTCTCTGGCCAATCCTCTTACCTCCGCGGCACAAGGCAGCCATATTGAGAGCTTTAAGGCTCAGCAGGTTTCATTCACTGAACCTGGGCAGGAGGAGATTCACTGTTCAACTCACTTTCAAGTTGTTTTACACAGCAAGGCCTGTATACACAAAACGTCTCCGTAGGAGTTCTGATCTAAGATCAGGTCCTCTCTAATGTCCATATAATCAAATTCATTCATTGATTTAAAAGGGAAAACTGATCCTAGATTAGAACGCCTACTCCGAGACACTCTGAGTATACTGGCCACAAACCGGGGAGTTTGGTCTTTAAAAGAAGGAGACTTTTAAAGTGTTGTTTGTATATGAAGCAGGTGACAGGGGGGGGGTTAAGTATGGAGAGGAGAAGGTTGCTGGTCCATAGTGTAACTACTTAGGCCTAAGTGATGGATAGGATAGGTAGAGTCAAGTGTGTTGCGTCTTGATATCATTGAACTTGAGACCCTTTTAAGATCCTTTGCATTGAATTGTAAAGGCTACTGGGTCCAGACAGGACTCCATTGACAAAGACCACATGACACAGTGACTTGTTGTCCTGTAGTACGATGGAAAAGGCTCTTACTTTGTGTAGCTGTAAACACTCACTATAGTTTGTTGTGAATGTATGGTGTGTTTACCTGTTACTGTGGTATTTAAGCTGTTATGGTATTTTAACCTCATTAGATGAATGCTGTTAGTTTTCTTTAATCCACTGTACTGCATCTACTGTAACCATTCTTCTCTTATTTTGCAGATCCTGATAGAGTTCTGTGCGGGTGGAGCGGTGGATGCCGTCATGCTGGGTGAGTCAGTCTTCCTACATCCTACTTCTAAAGAATGTGATAAGCAGATGAGCGATAAATCACTGGTCACAATGGTAACGCATTGAACATTATTATGTGACTGAAACGTGGTGGATATAACGGTATAGTAACAGTTAACTGATATTGAACTACCAGTGATTAGCACCAACACGATGTAGACCACCCTCATAATGCATTGATAAGGTGTCAGTATTAACGTTCTTCATTGATACAGCCGTTAGCCAGCTAAGTCCTGTTGCTGAGGGTGTGTGTGTGACTGCGTGAGTGAAACCCAGTGTGTGAGGAGGAATGCTAAGTATGTGTTTATGTGGCCCCGGTCCCTCAGAGCTAGAAAGGCCCCTGACGGAGCCCCAGATCCGGGTGGTGTGTAAGCAGACCCTCCAGGCCCTCCTCTACCTCCACGACAACAAGGTGATCCACAGAGACCTGAAGGCTGGGAACATCCTGCTATCCCTGAACGGAGATGTCAAACTGGGTAAGAGACTGGGGAAGAGGGGCTGGGAGTTACCTAACCCTGTGTGTTTCACAAACCTCTCCCTGGGGACCCGCATCCGTTCCATGTATTAGAACTATTCCACAGCTAGCACACCCGATTCAACTTGTCAACAATCAAACCCTGGGATAGGTGTTTCAGGTGATGTAGTTCAGGGCTACAACAAAATTATGAAACGTCCACGGGTCCCCTAGGAGACGTTTGAAAACCACTGTCCTAACCAACTATCTGAGCTTAACATGTACATTTAGTCCTTTAGTAGAAGACACTTTTCAGTCATAGTAAAAATCACTACCATACACTCTTAGAAAAAAGGTTATTCGGCTGTCGCTCCACCATTTTGCTGGTTGCTAAAAGACACAAACACAAAACATAAGAATGGGAATCATAGAAATAGCACACATAGAACAGATCTACCGCTTCTAAGACTTGCTTTCAATGAGAACGACAGATTTATAACTCACATTTCTATGTGAATTTGGTTGGTTCACCAAAAAGTTACGTATTGCAGCTTTTAGTAGGGCCAGGGGGAGTTTTTGGATACACCATAGAAGTGCATTCTTGGATGTTCGAGAGTGCATCTGTTGGTGCGTTTAGTCAAAAATAAACGTAAGATATCACCGCTATGAAACACCAAATATGTTTAGAGCAGATGTGGAAGAAAAAAAAGAGGAATTAGGTGGTATTTGTTTGTGAGGTTTATCATAACATTTATAACACAATATACAGACAGAAATATTGCATCATGTAATATTGTAGCCGTCATCGACGAGTCAGTTATGTCACTCAGTTATGGCAATGCTAACTGCCTACAAATCGATTGCGTGTTAGGAAAGCCTGCATGTCATCATTGTTCTGTCATATTGGTACACAGTGAGGGCTGCTCCACACAGTAAGCTCCAGACTCATCATGCAGTAGGTTGTGTATTAGGATGAGTCATAACTTTGTGCGCGTAACGGGCTTGATGTGATAATGCAGTACAAAGTAGGGTATGTATCAGTACAGTGACAACAAAGGTGGCTGTGAAAGTGCCCGTTTGCATGTCAGTGACAGGCAGTGAGAG
The DNA here is from genome assembly GCF_057628025.1 of Oncorhynchus mykiss. Lineage (NCBI taxonomy): Eukaryota > Metazoa > Chordata > Actinopteri > Salmoniformes > Salmonidae > Oncorhynchus > Oncorhynchus mykiss. Next base: position 5,584,595 of record NC_143038.1, on the reverse strand, counting down.
ACTTTGTGTGAAAGGTTAATCACAAACACACACAAAAACACGTACATACACACACACACACACACACACTCTGTTATAAACAACACATGATGTCATCGTAGCAGAAAACAAAATGTCACATGTCTTATCATCAGGTGAATGATACTGGCAAGGATAAGTATTTAACATGTTTAAATTCATAGATTTGGTAGATAGTTTTTCATTATTTTGACCTCCCACATCATAACCCAAGATACACCACCAGTGTTGTTCCCAATGGGAGAAAAGTAAGCTTAGTGGGCAGAACAAGCCAGGTTTGGGCAGAGCCAAGCATCAGCTAGCGCAGTCCTATTGGCACGTTCGAGAATGCATTTGCATATTTCTGTTAGGGAATGCCTAGTCTGTGAACTGAGGGTGTGCAATAGCTCAAATCGCCCTTGCCCTCCTAAACAATGTATTTTTTTCTAATTGTTTCTAAAGGGTCAAGTCTACAAGACTTAGTGCACTCTGTTCATAACAGACATTGTAGTTTTTGGAAGAGAACTGTATTGTTTAATCAAGGAGTAAATTTGTTGAATGTCGGCAAGTTTCATCGAGCTTCAGCTCCTCCCACTTCCCGCCACTGGACTTACTCTCATCATTATATTTGGTCGTTTTAAGCGGATGCTTCAGATGTATACATCCGGTGAGACATCTGGCTCCTTCTAGCTGTGTTATAATTGGAAGAGGAACTCTCACATAATTGTTTGGTTTATTATTTTTTAAATGAACTAGGCAAGTCAGTTCAGAACAAATTCTTATTTACAATGACGGCCAAACCCGGGCGAACCAGATTGGGATGTGATGCAGCCTGGATTCGAACCAGGGACTGTAGTGACGCCTCTTGCACTGAGATGCAGTGCCTTAGACCGCTGTGCCACTCAGGAGCCCACATTTTTATTCATTTGATTATATTAAAAAAGCAATCACACCTGAAAAAGACACATGCACATGAGTGAAATCATAGGGGATAACACACAATAAAGTATGGGACTTATTTCCATTGTGGTCCTGAACATAGCCTATTAGCTAGAATGGTAACAGCAAACACATTTTCGCCAAGAGCATCTTTTTATCTGCTTAAACAAAGGTTAGCCATGTGTAGGCAAAAATGTATGTCCAAGTCAAGAAAGCTTACCAGTGCCCAGCGGCACTTGCCACACTGGTTGCCTATTCGCGGATGCATTTTCAAAGCCTATGTCAGATACAGTGAGTGTAATTTGCTCGATGTTAGAAGTTGAGAAATAAAGTTGACATCGTTAGAAATAAGATAAGATCCGGTTTTCTACTGTAGGTACTCTGCTGTTCAAAAGTTCGGGGTCACTTAGAAATGCCCTTGTTCTTGAAAGAATGCTCAACTAGTCTAAAGAAGGCTAGTTGTATTGCTTCTTTAATCAGGACAACAGTTTTCAGCTGTGCTGACATAATTGCAAAAGTGTTTTCTAATGATCAATTAGCCTTTTTTAAAATGATAAACTTGGATTAGCTAACACAACGTGCCATTGGAACACAGGAGTGATGGTTGCTGATAATGGGTTTCCAGCTACAATAGTTATTTACAACATGAACAATGTCCACACTGTATTTCTGATCAATTTGATGTTATTTTAATGCTTTTCTTTCAAAAACAAGGACATTTTCTAAGTGACCTCAAACCTTTTAACGGTAGTGTATGTCATTTAAAAAAATATTCTGTTGATGCTAGCGATATTAATAAACATTTAGGTTATTAAAAAAAATGAAAATCACTTCAATATATACTGTATATATTTTTGCGGACCCCCTGCAGTACCTCTAGGGGCCGCGGACCCCAGGGTGACTAGCCCTGGCTTAGGTTAATTCTTATGAACAACAACAACATGTTGTACCCTAGTTGCTAACAGCAGCACTGTTTCCCATTGGTGTTTCAGCTGACTTTGGTGTGTCGGCCAAAAATACCAAAACACTACAGAGGAGAGACTCTTTCATCGGGACGCCATACTGGTGAGTCAAACATGAAAACCTGTCATGCTGTTGTAATTCATCAAATTACTATTTCTCCCCATTCTTCTGAATTGACCAGTCAACTTGATATACTTTTTAATGTATTCCCCCCCAAAAAAAGATTGACTTACATTTCAATTTATTGAAACCATAATGTATAGCCTACAAAATCCCAATATTACTGTACAGAAAATGCTACAATTCCACATTTCCACACAATTTGTTTCATAGTCATTTGCGTTTCACCTAATATATTTTGTCCCTTTGTCATTGGTCATTCATATTTCACTGCAACATTTCCTTTCCTCTGATTGGTTCTTTTTTTATCCGTTCTTCCCAGGATGGCCCCGGAGGTGGTGATGTGTGAGACGTTTAAGGACCGCCCGTACGACTACAAGGCTGACATCTGGTCCCTGGGGGTGACTCTGATCGAGATGGCCCAGATTGAGCCTCCCAACCACGAGATGAACCCTATGAGAGTCCTGCTGAAAATAGCCAAGGCCGATCCTCCTACCCTGATGCAGCCATCGCGCTGGTAAGTCTGGCGTGTCAGTCAGTGATGTGGCAGCCTGGCAGACAAGTTATTTCTGTCTAGGTTTGGCTTCAGGAACCCTCAATTAAATGGGAAGGAAGAAATGCCCCTTTAATACGCTGTCACTCTGCACAATGTTCCTCTTCTTGCACTTTCTTGCCTAGAGAGATTGTATCACTAATTCACTCCTCTCTGCACTTGCCATATCTGTTGAGATGGTTCTACCTACTCTAATTTACCTCAATGCCTTTGGGAGGAATACATGACACTGTTTAGTTGTAGCCTATTTTCAATGTTGTAGTTATTACAAGTGATCTCCATTCACTCTCTTCAGGTCTCCAGAGTTCAGTGACTTCCTAAGAAAGTGTCTCGATAAGAATGTGGACAACAGATGGAATGTGGCACAACTTCTACAGGTAATGGTGACACACCTGTTCCCCCCCTTTTGCCCTCACTTTCCCCTTTGTTCCCTCACCCTACCTCCTCTTCTCCTCAGCCCCCTCCTCTCCTCCTTACCCCACCACCTCTTGTTTTTTCCCAGCACTCCGCCCCACGGCCACCTGTCAAATTAAATACATGGCCATATTGGCCCTGATCATGATCATGAGCTGTGCATCTAAGGTGTCAGCCAGGTACCTGTTGTGCTAGCTAGGGCGCTAATGACACTTACTTATCCCATCTGCGGCCTCCGTCAACACAACAGGCTTTTCTTTCCGAAAGGGTTTAAAGAGCGACCGCCAAGCATTATGACTGCAGTTACCTTACATTTTGGGAAGACGGTGTGCTTTGTGTATTAATCAGATTGTTTTGAGTTGTTATGAAGATTGTACTTCACATTTTTGACTAAATGTACACTGAGTGGACAAAATATTAAGAACACCTTCCTAATGTTGAGTTGCACCCCATTTTGCCCTCAGAACAGGCTCCACTCATCGAGGTATGGACTACAAGGTTTAGAAAGTGTTCCAGAGGGATGCTGGTCCATGTTGACTCCAATGCTTCCCACAGTTGTCCAGTTGTCTGGATGTCCTTTGAGTGGTGGACCATTCGTGATACACGCAGGAAACTGTTGAGTGTGAAAAACCCAGCAGCGTTGCAGTTCTTGACACACTCAAACTGGTGCGCCTTGCCCCTTACGATCATACCCCATTCAAAGGCACTTAAATATGTTGTCTTGCCCATTCACCCTCTGAATGGCAGACATACACAATCCATGTCTGAATTGTCTCATGGCTTCAAAATCCTTCTTTAACCTGTCTCCTCCCCTTCATCTACACTGATTTGAAGTGGATTTAAAACTTCTTATGGCTGCAGTGGCAGTATTGAGTAGCTTGGATGAAAAGGTGCCCAGAGTAAACTGCCTGTTCCTCAGTCCCAGTTGCTAATATATGCATTGTATTATTAGTATTGGATAGAAAACACTCTGAAGTTTCTAAAACTGTTTGAATGATGTCTGTGAGTATAACAGAACTCATATGGCAGGCAAAAACCTGAGAAGAAATCCAAACAGGAAGTGGGAAATCTGAGGTTGGTCGATTTTCAACTCAGCCCTATTGAATACACAGTGGGATATTGGTTATGTTGCACTTCCTACGGCTTCCACGAGATGTCAACCGTCTTTAGAAACTTGTTTGAGGATTCTACTATGAAGGGGGACTGAATGAGAGATCATTGAGTCAGAGGTCTGCCAGCAGTCACGTGCTGGTCACGCGCATTTCACATGAGAGGTAGCTCGCGCTCCTTTGCTTTTCTGAAGACAAAGGAATTCTCCGGTTGGAATATTATTGAAGTTTTATGTTAAAAACATCCTAAAGATTGATTCCATACATCGTTTGACATGGTTCTACGGACAGTAACAGAACTTTTTGACATTTCGTCTGCAACTAGTTAACGCGCTTCGTGACTTTGGATTTGTTTACCAAACGCGCTAACAAAAGTAGCTATTTGGACATAAATTATGGACATTATCGAACAAATCCCAAAAATTTGGTGGAACTGGGATTCCTGGGAGTGCATTCTGATGAAGATCATCAAAGGTAAATTAATATTTGTTAATTGTTAATTCTGATTTCTGTTGACTCCAACATGGCGGATATATCTATTTGTTTTCTGAGCGCCGTTCTCAGATTATTGCATGGTTTGCTTTTTCCGTAAAGCTTTTTTGAAATCTGACACAACCAGTTGCATTAAGGAGAAGTCTATCTGTATTTCCATGTATAACACTTGTATTTTCATCAATATTTATAATGAGTATTTCTGTAAATTGCTGTGGCTCTCTGCAATGTCACCGGATGTTTTTGGAACTACTGAACGTAACGCGCCATTGTATACTCAGATTTTTGTATATAAATATGCACTTTATCGAACAAAACATACATGTATTGTATAACATGAGGTCTTATGAGTGTCATCTGATGAAGATCATCAAAGGTTAGTGATTCATTTTATCTCTATTTGTGCTTTTTGTGACTCCTCTCTTTGGCTGGAAAAATTGCAGAATTTTTCTGTGACTTGGCGGTGACTTAACATAATCGTTTGTGGTGCTTTTTCTGTAAAGCCTATTTAAAATCGGACACTTTGGTGGGATTAACAACAAGATTACCTTTTAAAATGGTAAAAGATACATGTATGTTTGAGGAATTTTAATTATGAAATTTATGTTGTTTGAATTTGCCACCCTGCACTTTCACTGGCTGTTGTCATATCGATCCCGTTAACGGGATTGCAGCCCTAAGAGGTGACATCAATAAGGGATTATAGCTTTCACCTGGTTAGTCTGTCATGTTTTGTACACTGAATTTTTCTTTTAATTGTGTATCTTGATTTGTGTGATGAAATCGCACAAATATTTGTTGTCTTTTCAGATGCAGTGAAAGTAGTACACTTCAAGAGGACATAATAGTCTTTATATCTAAAAGTGTCCTCAATATTATGCTTTTTTTTTTTTTTATCGTTGCAGCATCCATTTTTGAGTACTGTGACCGACAGCAGACCGTTGAGGGAGCTGATCGCTGAAGCAAAGGCTGAGGTTTACGAGGAGATTGAGGAACACAAGGAGGAAGAGGAGGAGGAGGATGGAGAGACACAGCGGGTATGTTACACCACAGACAGCTCAGTTCGAAAAATAACCACATGAAAGAGTGTGAAACATTATAGATGGACAGTGTGTATTCTTCTGTGGTCTTCATCATTTATTATAAAGAACAGGCTGTACAGACTTGACAAAAATAAGGAAAATGATTGACTATTGGTTAGAAGGATTTATTTAGAATCATTCCCACAGTTCTATTATTTGAAAGCTAATCCAGACATTATCTGTTGATTTATTTTAACCTACATTTTGATTTTCATCACGTTTTCTTCAGGGTCACAAACGTGCACCGTCCGATGCCAGTGTTGCCAGCTCGGAGGACGAGAAACTCCCTCAGTCTCCCTCAGCCTCCATCCTGGAGTCTTTACTGGAGAAGGCTGAACCGGTTATCCCAACACCACAGATTGTTGAAAAGGTCCCTGAACCAAGCGTCGTCAAACCAGAGGAGAACCTGGTTGTGGACACTGGCTTCGTCGAGGAGCCTTCTGTCACTGCAGAACTGGAGGAAATGGATGAGACCCTTGGTGCTCCAATAAATGGAGAGACAACAGAAGCCAGTGAGAAACCAGTAGAGGTGACGGAAGAGGAGGAGAAGGTTCAAGAAATATCAGAGGTTTGCCCAACAGAACCCAGTGAGATAACTTCTTCAGAACCAGCAGAGAAACCAGCAGAGGCCCAACCAGAAGGAACCGTTTCCAATGCTGCGGTCACCATAGCCGACAAGGAGATGGAACAACTGGCCATATCCAATCAAGATGAAAAGGAAGTGGACCTAGCTGAGGTCCAGACGAATGAGATCACTGCAGAAGGGTCAGAGGCCAAGGAAGAGCCAACAGGAGACAAGATGGAAGTTGAGGAGGAACCAGCCAACGAGGAGCTTAGCAGGGAAGCAAAGGTTACCGTGACAACCCCAGAGGAGACTAAGGTGGACGACAAACTCAAACCTGCATCTCCAGCGGTCTGGAAAGAGGAGGAAGGAGAGAAAGAGAGAGTGGAGTATAAGCCAACTGCGGAGACAGGGACTCCAGTGAAGTCTAAGGATGAGAAGGAGAGTGATTCGGACTCTAGGAGTAGTTCTGCTGCACATAACGGCAGCATAGACATGAACTTGTCCATCTCCAGCTTCCTGACCAAAACCAAGGAGCCAGGACCCCTCTCCATACAGGTACGGCATCACAATAGACTCTCTTTAGAGAATGTCTTTGATCAAATCCTTTGGTAATAGCTAAGTAGTCCAGTAATAACCCTTATCAATACACCATTATAAATGCTTCATACATTATTATCGGTGTTATAAATGCTTATGAATTGTAATTGTAATTTACAATGACCGCTTTATTCCATGAAGTAGTCCAACTACAGTATATTGATGGTATATTTATTGCCACCATTTTGTTTTTCAGGACACCAAGCGCCAGAAGAAGACACTGAAGAAGACCCGTAGGTTCGTGGTGGATGGAGTCGAGGTTAGCGTGACGACGTCGAAGATCATCACCGACAATGACACCAAGAACGAGGAGATGAGGTTCCTCAGGTAAAGATTAATTTACATGAATTAGCATTTTGAGCATTATGCATTGAAATATATGCCAATACTATGCAAAGATATAATCCATCTCTCCTGCAGTATAAGCTCAAGCTTAGGCTCTAACTGAACTGAATGAACTAGTGAATGTAGCTATTTTAGTATATTGACTATGCAAGACATTAGGGACACCTTCCTAATATTGCGTTGCACCCCCTTTTGACCTCAATTCATTTACATATCAAAGTGCTACTGAGCCGCGTGCATCGAGATGTCTTGTTATATAACGTTTTCATTGGTCTCTCGAGAGACCCTCCTCCATTGCTTTGGGTTGTTTAATCTCCTTTTGGAGAAAAAGATGTTCCTCTCATGTTTTTTTTTCTTCCCCTTCCTCCCCCTCCTCTCCCAGGCGTCAGGAGCTGAGGGAGCTGCGTCTCCTGCAGAAAGAGGAACAGAGGGCCCAGCAGCAGCTCAGCAATAAACTGCAGCAGCAGAAAGAGCAGATCTGCCGCCGTTTCGAACAGGAGACGACCGTGAGTCACTATCCTTTTTTTTCATCAAAGCCTCAATGGGAGGTGCTTTGAGACCTATCGAATGGTACCGTGTAGTACTGCAATTGCATGTAGTGCTGTAGTACTATAATTGCCTATTCGTGACCCTGGCCCCAGTCATACTGTGTCCAACCTAGCACAGTGACAGAAGATTGCCTACTGGTGTGGTCACAACCAATCCTGAAGGAGCATGCTAAACCACACATGGCTGTGAAACAGTAAGCTGAATTAGCCCAGTAAGACCAGTTAGTCCCTGCCCAGTATTACAGAGGTATGTCCCGTCCACACCACACCACAGCTTCCATGTGCCTTTTGCTCCTGTTACGTCATTACTTATTTCTGGACGAGGTAAATCCTTCTGTATGTCAGTCAAACTGCCACTCACAGTTTAGACGGAGACTGAGTCCACTAGCCAGCTAGTAAATCCAAGGAAAACAGGATGCCATTGAAATGACATTGCTTTCTGTAATATGCCAGTCATTCATTGATGACCAGTGTTTGAAAACGAGTTATATTTCTAGCGAAAGTGACGAGCTGACACCGAATCAAAATGACGTCCTCATTCTGCAGAGTAAGAAGCGCCACTACGACCAGGAAGTGGAGAACCTGGAGAGACAGCAGAAGCAGACCATCGAGAGGCTGGAGCAGGAGCACACCAACCGGCTGAGGGACGAGGCCAAGCGCATCAAGGCCGAGCAGGACAAGGAGCTGTCCAAGTTCCAGAACATGCTCAAGAACCGCAAGAAAGAGGTAAGGAAGTAGAGGGCAGTGTGTGTTAGTGTTGCACGGTATACCCAAACTTCTGTACCTTTTCTATGCTTGAACATGAAAAACGGTTCGGTACTTTCGGTTCTTCTGTCAAATGTGTCTCACGTCGTTTACTGATTGAGAGAGACAGACTTGATCCTATCAACACAGCCCGGTCCACTTATAGCGCGAGAGCACTGTGCCTGCTTCACTTACCCAATGCTAGCCGTAGTCTGTCCTGAGGAACCACTGCTCTCACTGGGAGTCTGGGCTGCCTCATGTTAGCTCTCCTCTCATACTGGCTCTAGTCTGTCCTGAAGAACCTCTGCTCACACTGGGAGTCTGGGCTGCCTCATGTTAGCTCTCCTCTCATACTGGCTCTAGTCTGTCCTGAAGAACCTCTGCTCACACTGGGAGTCTGGGCTGCCTCATGTTAGCTCCCCACTCATACTGCACAGAAGTGCAGAAGAACACACTTGAATAATGCAACACAGCACGTAGAAATTGTCCGCAGAATGACTGTCTGCAAAACAATGTTCATTACAGGCTAGAACAATGTAATAAGATAACTTTTTAGCTTCCTGCTTTGTAGGCTAACTTTCCTTGCTAGCTTACAGCTGAAGTTAACATCAATTCACTACCCTAGTACTTTGTTTTTGATAATAATGCAAACCATAATGCAAAATATGCTGATTTCAAAGCTGATTGTCACCAAAAACCATAGTCATTGCCAAAAACGTTTGAATGACATCATTAAGTGTTAAAGACACAGCGCACACTTTTATAAGAGAAGGTGTTGCTTCTTCTATGCAAATGTTGTTGATCAGTGCAATAAAACAAGGCCACAAATGGAAGGGCAATGGATTGTTTTTCATCTGTTACCAGCCAAAAGAAGCATGCGCACACTCCCAGGGACTGATTTAATACAGGGGCTGAATCCTCGGAGCCCAAGAACATAAGGGGCCCAAAAGGCAGAGCCATTAAAAAATATATATAAAATTTTTAAAATATATAAAATATATATGAATATGCATTCATCTGTATTGTGAATAGGCCTAGGCTACATCTTGATTTACCCAGTTTATCAATAGAGATTTACCATTCAAATAAATGACTCCCATTATGTTATGTATTTAGATGAGTAAAAACTAAGTCAAATTGTATAATTGATCCATTAACGCATGCATGGCTATCTGGATCAAGTGCCGTTCTGTACATTTGGCCAACGCGCCTTTTTTTAGCCGTGGTATCGTTATCAAAGTCACATTTTTGGTATCACGACAACACTAGTGTGCGTGGTATGTGAATGTTGTAACTGATGCTGTAAAGGTCTGGCTGTGGGTGTGCTTGCGGTGTACAGTACATTTGTGGAAAAGAAACATGTTGATCCGTCTTAGATTAGGCTAAGCAGCGATTGGACTCTCATTGGCTGTCTGGGATTTGCAGGATTGTTGTCACTACAATGTGTTGCTGTTACATTTGACATTTTAGCCATTTAGCAGACTCTCTTATCGAGAGCAACTTACAGTCAGTCACCTTAAGATAGCTTGGTGAGAATATCACCGTTGTCGCAAGTAAATTTTTCCTCAGTAAAGGTGCTATCAGCAAATTCAGTGCTGTTGGGAAAAGACGACAAGGAATAGTTGTCTTTTCAACAACAACAACACTTATTGAAAGACAAAAATATACTAAGCTACTCTTGCAGGGATTAGTTGTTTTCCCAGGCTATCGATGAGCTCTGTTGAACTGGATCACTAGAAGTGGTTTTAATATGCATGATGTACTGTTGAACTGGATCACTAGAAGTGGTTTTAATATGCATGATGCACTGTTGAACTGGATCACTAGAAGTGGTTTTAATATGCATGATGTACTGTTGAACTGGATCACTAAAATGGGTTTTAATATGCATGATGCACTGTTGAACTGGATCACTAGAAGTGGTTTTAATATGCATGATGCACTGTTGAACTGGATCACTAGAAGTGGTTTTAATATGCATGATGTACTGTTGAACTGGATCACCAAAAGTGGTTTTAATATGCATGATGTACTGTTGAACTGGATCACTAAGAGTGGTTTTAATATGCATGATGCACTGTTGAACTGGATCACTAGAAGTGGTTTTAATATGCATGATGCACTGTTGAACTGGATCACTATAAGGGGTTTTAATATGCATGATGTACTGTTGAACTGGATCACTAGAAGTGGTTTTAATATGCATGATGCACTGTTGAACTGGATCACTAGAAGGGGTTTTAATATGCATGATGCACTGTTGAACTGGATCACTATAAGGGGTTTTAATATGCATGATGCACTGTTGAACTTGATCACTAGAAGTGGTTTTAATATGCATGATGCACTGTTGAACTGGATCACTAGAAGTGGTTTTAATATGCATGATGTACTGTTGAACTGGATCACCAAAAGTGGTTTTAATATGCATGATGTACTGTTGAACTGGATCACTAAGAGTGGTTTTAATATGCATGATGCACTGTTGAACTGGATCACTAGAAGTGGTTTTAATATGCATGATGTACTGTTGAACTGGATCACCAAAAGTGGTTTTAATATGCATGATGTACTGTTGAACTGGATCACTAAGAGTGGTTTTAATATGCATGCTGTACTGTTGAACTGGATCACTAGAAGTGGTTTTAATATGCATGATGCACTGTTGAACTGGATCACTAAGAGTGGTTTTAATATGCATGATGTACTGTTGAACTGGATCACTATAAGGGGTTTTAATATGCATGATGCACTGTTGAACTTGATCACTAGAAGTGGTTTTAATATGCATGATTCACTGTTGAACTGGATCACTAGAAGTGGTTTTAATATGCATGATGTACTGTTGAACTGGATCACCAAAAGTGGTTTTAATATGCATGATGTACTGTTGAACTGGATCACCAAAAGTGGTTTTAATATGCATGATGTACTGTTGAACTGGATCACCAAAAGTGGTTTTAATATGCATGATGTACTGTTGAACTGGATCACTAAGAGTGGTTTTAATATGCATGATGTACTGTTGAACTGGATCACTAAAAGTAGTTAATATGCATGATGTACTGTTGAACTGGATCACCAAAAGTGGTTTTAATATGCATGATGTACTGTTGACCACTAGAAGTGGTTTTAATATGCATGATGCACTGTTGAACTGGATCACTAAAAGTAGTTAATATGCATGATGTACTGTTGAACTGGATCACTAAAAGTAGTTAATATGCATGATGTACTGTTGAATTGGATCACTAAAAGTAGTTAATATGCATGATGTACTGTTGAACTGGATCACTAAAAGTAGTTAATATGCATGATGTACTGTTGAACTGGATCACCAAAAGTGGTTTTAATATGCATGATGTACTGTTGAACTGGATCACCAAAAGTAGTTAATATGCATGATGTACTGTTGAACTGGATCACTAAAAGTAGTTAATATGCATGATGTACTGTTGAACTGGATCACCAAAAGTGGTTTTAATATGCATGATGTACTGTTGAACTGGATCACCAAAAGTGGTTTTAATATGCATGATGTACTGTTGAACTGGATCACCAAAAGTGGTTTTAATATGCATGATGTACTGTTGAACTGGATCACTAAGAGTGGTTTTAATATGCATGATGTACTGTTGAACTGGATCACTAAAAGTAGTTAATATGCATGATGTACTGTTGAACTGGATCACCAAAAGTGGTTTTAATATGCATGATGTACTGTTGAATTGGATCACTAAAAGTAGTTAATATGCATGATGTACTGTTGAACTGGATCACCAAAAGGGGTTTTAATATGCATGATGTACTGTTGAACTGGATCACTGAGAGTGGTTTTAATATGCATGATGTACTGTTGAACTGGATCACTAAGAGTGGTTTTAATATGCATGATGTACTGTTGAACTGGATCACTAAGAGTGGTTTTAATATGCATGATGTACTGTTGAACTGGATCACTAAGAGTGGTTTTAATATGCATGATGTACTGTTGAACTGGATCACTAAGAGTGGTTTTAATATGCATGATGTACTGTTGAACTGGATCACTAAGAGTGGTTTTAATATGCATGATGTACTGTTGAACTGGATCACCAAAAGGGGTTTTAATATGCATGTATTGGGGACATCATGCCACAAGAAATTCTAAGAACTCGTCTTATTTTCAATATCTTACATTTCACAGGATAGTTAAGTCCAGCTGACAAAGATGATATATTCTCAATTTTGTTTGAAAGGGTTTTCCTTGTTTAGCGTCGACAGTCATGTGAATGTTTAGATGTTTAGATGTTTATAGCCCATGTGCACCCCAGTTCGTCCTCAGTATTAATCCCACAGTGTGCCATCGTAAGAGGATAGCCCAATCAACACGACAATCCAATGCCTATTTATAGAAGCTAGCGTTTTACTGACACACCTGTGGTTACAGTACATCTCTCTCATAGGGTCTATATAACTTGTGTCTAAATCAGTCTGAAACTGTCACTTCTCGTCACCTGATCCCAGATCTGTAGCCTATGTGCCGAAGCCAAATGATTCTGACGAGGCTATAGTCCGAGATGTTGACTTATGCAGCGCATACAAATCTGGCATCAGGCTACTTCTCATAGAGTTTGGCTAGTGAGTTGAAACACAAATCCATATCAAAGCCTTGTCGTTGTGTCTGTGTTGTTTCTGCTGTCCCTGTGGTGTGTGTGTTTGTTTGGGCTGCCTCATGCCATAGTTGGGGCGGCAGGGTAGTCTAGTGGTTAGAGTGTTGGACTAGTAACCGGAAGGTTGCAAGTTCAAATCCCCGAGATCCCCGAAATTGCAAGTTCAAATCCCCGAGCTGACAAGGTACAAATCTGTCGTTCTGCCCCTGAACAGGCAACCCACTGTTCCTAGGCCGTCATTGAAAATAAGAATTTGTTCTTAACTGACTTGCCTAGTTAAATAAAGGTAAAAATAAAAATAAAAAAATAGTTCAAACAGGAAATGCGACTCACCCCCAGGCACAGGAGAAACGCTATCGTGAAACGGGAGGAAAAAATGATATAATCACAACTCCACGTGAAGAGGTAGTTTGCTGTGGAAAACGTCTGGTGTGGCTTTCCGACATGGACTGTCCCTTCAATGTCAGTTGGACTGTCCATTCTTCCGTTGACTGCTTTCACTGCCACTGCCACTGCCCTTTGGGAATTTTTGGGCTACTCTTTTTTTTTCTTTTGTGTGGTTTGTTTTTGGTCAAAAATAGAGTTTGTGTATGTATTATTAGATGATAATTTAATTCAAAACATTCTTCCAGCACAAGCCCAACACTATTGATGTGTTTTCTAACAATCCACCCACCTGTGAATCGCAGTGGAACACATTGCCTGTATATTACGGGGGTGTAACAGTGTGTTGGTGTAATGGTTAACTTAGCCAGCAATGTTTATGGATGAGTGGCTGATGATTAGTAGAGTATAGTCTGTTCTGGTCTACAATGTGCTGTATGGAGTGCCAGTCTGCTTGTGCACCATTGCCAACTCCTTTTCCCTTACGGTTATGCATGATAACGAGTGTTGGCAGTAATGCAACAAACAGACTGGCATTCCGGCTACAGGTTATGATTTAGTAGAGTATAGGTCTAATCTGTTGTGATCGACAGGGAGTGGCCCAGGGTATGATTCTATCTTTTCAGTTGTCCTCCTGCACTCTCTTCAACGCCCCCATGCAGGATGTAAGTTGTAAGACCCCCCCCCCCCCCCCCCCTTGGTTTGAAATGTGTCCTATCCTTGCACTCTCACATGGCAGTAGATTCACTCACTGACTTTGAGACGGCGGTGTTTATATCGGTGCGTGTGTGTGTGTGTGTGTGTGTGTGTGTGTGTGTGGAATGCTTTGTGGGCATTCTCCTTTCCTTAAAACCTGGACTGGTCAACACGTGGAGGGCTGGTTTAAAGGGAATGCAGCAGTGTTCTATTTTGGGATTTGGCCGACACATTTCTATAGAGGAAATGGCATCAACCCGAAACTTAGCATTTCAATCAACCTGGAACTTAGCTATGAAAAAACAACATTCCCAGTGCATTGCCCGTAAAACGAATCAAGTCCGCCAGTCGACGTCCGGTGCTCTACGTTTTCGATGACCCAGCACATCTAGTCCGTCTAGTCTACTTCCTGTCGCCACATTGTTGCCAGCCTCCACAGTGTGGTCCATTTAACTCAAGCCATACTTATCCCCATAGTCCAGACCCCATACAGTAGGGTTGGTCAGATTACGCGTCTGTCCTGATGGGGGGGAGGGTAACATCAACAAGCTAGACCGGTGACTCTCTCTCTCGTGCTGTTGGAGTCGACTGGGGGAACTAGAGCAGGTGAGGTGAGGTGAAGACAGCCATTCCAAATTGACGGACAGACACGTGTTGTTTGGCATCACCAGCCTGTGGTTTTTGTTTGCCATGCTCTTACGGTTGGTTTGAATCTCTCTTCTGTTCATCTCTTAAACTGTACCGACACAGTTCTCTCCTGGTGTTTCTTAATTTAATCAAGCGACATTGTAGGCCTGGTTTTAGGGCTGTATTGGCAATCTGAGTAAGTGTAACAACTCATCGACGAACTAAGATATGACACAATGTTCTGCGACTCCCGGTGTGTTTTGGTTCTGTGAATTTGGTCTCAGTTGGCCTGCTAATGGCCTTTTCATTTGACTAATATCACTCTCTTTCTCCTTCTGTCTGGATCACACAGTGTATAGCAGAGGTACTCAACACCGACCCTAAGAGGTCTGGAGCCTGCTGGTTTGTGTTCTACCTGGTAATACATTGCAAACCCCTGGTGTCCCAGGTCTAACTAAGTCCTCAATTAGAGGGGAATAATGAATGTATGCAGTGGAACTGGATTAGAGGTCCAGAGTTGCGTTTGAGGGGCATATAGATATACTTTACTTATCCAGCTGTCTTTCCCTCTTCTTCCTCAGGAGCAGGAGTTCCTGCAGAAACAGCAGCAGGAGTTGGACTGTGCCCTGAAGAAGATCATCCAGCAACACAAACACGAGCTGGCCACCATCGAGAGAGACTGTCTCAACCACAAACAACAGCTCCTCAGAGGTGAAGATGCATCTCTCGGCGTGACACATAGACTATAGTTAGGTACTCAGTCATAGCACCGTTCAGAGGGGAGAAACCGGCCTTAACCACAAACAGAAGATGCATAGCTCTGTGTGAGATGCAAGTAGCACAGATGCACATTGCAGTAGGATGGATACACAACCTTTATAAAGGTCATAGTCACTACATAGAAACAGTCTACCCTAGCCGCTCTCACCAGCATACTTAAAGGAAATATAGTAAACCTTACTGTTTGTGTGCGAGATGGAAATCGCAAACACACAGTGACACAGTATATAACTTAAAACAGAAGCTCTACAGAGTTCAAACGACGGCCCCGTCAGGCCTTGACTCTAGTTGAGCAATAAAGCACGGGGGGGTGTGGTATATGGCCAATATTATGCACAACGCAACACGGAGTGCCTGGATACAACCCTTAGTCATGGTATATTGGCCATATACCACAAACCCGAGCTGCCTTATTGCTATTATAAACTGGTTTGCCAGGGGAGACCATCTGATATACCACGGCTTTCAGCCAATCAGCATTCAGGGTTTGAACCACCCAGTTTATAATACCTATTAATGCTGAGAACCTAACATGAACTGAACTGGTTAGCAGCCTACTAACCCTGCCTGGTCAGATTCCAGTCATCACATACACATCAGCTTATAGAAATAGCTCCACCGAAATGTTCACAAGCTGTAGGCCTTGATGACTTGCTGATTTGAATGGTATGAACCATGTTAGAAACGCATTCCAAGCTAACCAATTAGTCAAATCTAGTGACATGTTTTTTGGGTGCCAAGATCGTCAACATCAAATACAAAGAAATACAGACGAAAGATCTGATTTACAATGGTGGGGTTTTGTATATAATAATAATATGCTGAACTTCCGTGTAATGCAGTGTTCCCTTGAACTGAGTTTGTGTGTTTTGCTCCTGGCAGCACGGGAAGCAGCAATGTGGGAGCTGGAAGAGCGTCACCTACAGGAGAAACACCAGTTGTTTAAACAACAGCTGAAAGACCAGTACTTCATGCAGAGACACCAGCTGCTTAAGAGACACGAGAAGGTAGAGTACAGCTTCCAGACAGACAAACAGACGATTCAGGATCAGATCTCATAAGCCTAGTCCTGAACAGAACCACTAGGAGCAAAATACCTGAACAGGTCAGGGGATAGAGTGAGGCATAATACTGAATGACTACAAGTTTTGACTCATGACATCTTAAATCAAATTGGAAATATGCCTGGGTATATCTGTTTCTGCATTAAAAAATGATGCATCATTGTTTTGCCAAATGCGGACTGAGTAACGCTGACAAGACAACTAAATGGCTAGCACTTTGACAACTAGTCTAATATCTCATTTCTATGGAAGCTAATGATGTGTTTCTGCCCCCCCACCTCTCCTCCCCTCCTCCTCCCTCCCTCTCTCCTTCCCTCCCCCTCTCTCTCTGTCTCTCTGTCTCTCTGTCTCTCTGTCTCTCTGTCTCTCTGTAGGAGATGGAGCAGATGCAGCGCTACAACCAGCGTCTGATTGAGGAGATGAAGAACAGGCAGACACAGGAGAGGGCCCGCTTACCCAAGATCCAGCGCAGCGAGGCCAAGACGCGCATGGCCATGTTCAAGAAGAGCCTCCGAATCACTGGGGGCCCCATCACACCCGAGCAGGAGAGGGAGAAGGTAAAACAGGTGAGAGATACTGGTCAAAAAACACATAATTGAGAATGGAAACCTATGTATTTTGATGTTATTTTCAAAGTATAATCAAATCAAATTTTATTGGACACATACACATATTTAGCAGATGTTATTGCGGGTGCAGCGAAATGCTTGTGTTCCTAGCTCCGACAGTGCAGTAGTATCTGACAGTTCACAACAATACACACACACATCTAAAAGTAAAATAATAAAATTAGGATGAGCAATGTTGGAGTGGCATTGAATAAATACAGTAGCATAGAATACACTGTATACATATGTGATGAGTGAAACGGTATGTAAACATTATTAAAGTGACTAGTGTTCCATTGTTAAAGTGACCAGTGATTCCATGTCTATGTATATAGGGCAGCAGCCTCTTTGATGCCGGGTTGAGTAACCAGGTGGTAGCCAGCAAGTAATGGCTATTTAACAGTCTGATGGCCTTGAGATAGAAGCTGTTTTTCAGTCTCTCGGTCCCAGCTTTGATGCACCTGTACTAACCTCGCCTTCTGAACGATAGCGGGGTGAACAGGCTGTGGCTCGGGTGGTTGATGTCCTTGATGATCTTTTTGGCCTTCCTGTGACCTCTGGTGGTGTAGGTGTCCTGGAGGGCAGGTAGTTTGCCCCCGGTGATGTGTTGGGCAGACCGTACCACCCTCTGGAGAGCCCTGCGGTTGTGGGCGGTGCAGTTTCCGTACCAGGCGGTGATACAGCCCGACAGGATGCTCTCGATTGTTTATCTGTAAAAGTTTGTGAGGGTCTTAGGGACCAAGCCAATTTTTTTCAGCCTCCTGAGTTTGAAGAGGCTCTGTTGCGCCTTCTTCACCACACTGTCTGTGTGGGTGGACCATTTTAGATTGTCAGTGATGTTTACGCCGAGGAACTTGAATCTTTCCACCTTCCCCACTGCGGTTCTGTCTGTGGATAGGGGTGTGTTTCCTCTGCTGTTTCCTGAAGTCAATGATCAGCTCCTTTGTTTTGTTGGCGTTGAGGGAGAGGTTATTTTCCTGGCACCACTCCACCAGGGTCCTCACCTCCACTCTGTAGGCTTCCTTGTCATTGTTGGTAATCAGGCGTACTACTGTTGTCATCTGCAAACTTGATGATTGAGTTGGAGGTGTGCGTGGCCACGCAGTCATGGGTGAAGGAATACAGGAGGGGGCTGAGCACGCCCCTGTGTTTTTTCCTACCTTTACCATCTGGGGGCAGCCCGTGAGGAAGTCCAGGACCCATTTGCACAGGGCAGGATTCAGACCCAGGGCCCCAGGCTTGATGATGAGCTTGGAGGGTACTATGGTGTTGAAGGCTGAGGTATAGTCAATGAACAACATTCTTACATAGGCTTGCCTCTTGTCCAGATGGGATAGGGCAGTGTGCTGTTTCGATGGCGATTGCATCATATGTAGATCTATTGGGGTGGTATGCAAATAGATGTGGGTCTAGTGTGTAAGGTAGAGGTGATATGATCCTTAACTAGCCTCTCAAAGGACTTCATGATGACAGAAGTGAGTGCTACGGGGCGATAGTCATTTATTTCAGTTATCTTTTCTTTCTTGGGTACAGGGACAATGGTGGACATCTTGAAGCATGTGGGGACAGCAGACTGGGATTGGGAGAGATTGAATATGTCCGTAAACACTCCAGCCAGCTGGTCTGCGCATGCTCTGAGGACATGGCTAGGGATGCCGTCTGGGTCGGCAGCCTTGTGATGGTTAACACACTTAAATGTTTTACTCACGTCGGACACGGAGAACGAGAGCCCACAGTCCTTGGGAGCGGGCCGCATCAGTGGCATTGTGTTTTCCTCAAAGCGGGCGAAGAGGGTGTTTAGCTTGACGTCAGTGTCCGTGATGTGGCTGGTTTTCCCTTTGTAATCCGTGACTGTCTGTAGACCCTGCCACATACATCTCGTGTCTGAGCCGTTGAATTGCGACTCCACTTTGTCTCTGTACTGATGTTTTGCTTGTTTGTTTGCCTTATGGAGGGAATAACTACACTGTTTCTATTTGGCCATATTCCCAGTCACCTTGCCATGGTTAAATGCGGTGGTTGGCGCTTTCAGTTTTGTGCCAATGCTGCCAGCTAATGAGGGATTATAGACATTGCTTTCAGTGGAGAAAGAGGTGAAGTCTCAGAGCTTGTTGATCCAAGTCAAAGGGACTTTCCCAGGCACTGAAGGATTTACAGTACTTTAGGAAATGCTAGGTCAAGCTTGAGACTCCCAGTGCAAATTAAACATGTATCAAGTTCCAACTGTAATTGGGCCTCTTTTAATACTCGTGGGAGTTGAATAACTGAGATGTTTCTGTGTGTTTGACAGTTTGCAGCCCAGGAGGAGAAGAGGCAGAAGAATGAGAGGCTCCACCAGCACCAGAAACATGAGAACCAGATGAGAGACCTGCAACTGCAGTGTGACACCAACATCCGGGAGCTGCAGCAGTTACAGGTACACTCTCAGAAATAAAGGTGTAGATTTGTTCCTAAAGGGGTACAACTTCTTGTCACTGGGGTGGTACCTGTAAGGTCCTCCTTTATACTTTTAGTTATGGGTACATATTTGTACCCACGTTCATACCTCAGATAGTACCTTTCTCCACAGGTACAAAAGCATGCTTTGTGCCTTTACACTATATAGTACCATCACAGTGACAAAGCCATTTGTTCCTTGAAAGTGGCAAAAATGGACCTCTACCATAGACCACTTAAACTTGTAGAATATTTCCACTCACGGGTGGCCAAAAATAACTATCTGAAAGCCACTCCCCCGCTGTGCCAAGCCTCCAATACAATTTCCCAATTTGCCTTTTTGATTGAATTGTAGAGTTACCACCATTGACTGTATTTGTTAGTAACAGAACCATTGTTGTTAAATTATTTTATTTTCAGTCACAAGTGAGTACCTAAGCATATATTACCATTAAAATTAAACTCTTTACGACAATACATTACATATCGAGTACTAGTTTTACTCTAATACAGTGGCATGAAACTCATGGTTTATAGGCTACGTCAGGTCTGCTTGCAAAGTTCTGTAAACATACCCCAAATTCTGGGAGTTTTGGGATATTCTGGTTGAAGCATTTCCCCCTTATTCCCTCCTGTTTCCAGGAATCTTCCGACTGTGATTTCTAGAAACCTGGGAAATTTACCAGAATAGAGCATGCTGGGAAATATGAAGATAATAATTATGGTACAAATGTGGCTTTTTGGGATACCACCCCAGTGTCAAAGCTGTTAGTTATTTTTAAGTGGCAGAAAGTTAGCATTGTACGGTGGGTATTGAGGGTTAACAAAATACATTTGTCACCTGGGAAACTAACCTTCACATTACCCCTTTTGTGACTGTGATGATTGTACCTTTTTATATTCATAATATGGGTTACAAAAATGTACCATTATGCTCTTTGTCTGCACATGTACCCTAATGTGAGATCATTATGTTTATTTTGATATTTTTGTACTCCAGGGAACAATACCGTACCATTATTTCTAAGAGTGTATAGTATAACATATATATATATAGTCCTCGCACATGCATGTCAGGGATTCTGTAATTGCACAAGGTGCAATAGAAAAAACACACACACTTTGATTCATCTGTGATTCAGTACAGCGTGTAACACCCAATGTGTGTATTTGTGTGTTTCAAGAATGAGAAGTGCCACATCCTGATAGAGCACGAGACCCAGAAGCTGAAGGAGCTGGATGAGGAGCACAGCCAGGAGCTGAAGGAGTGGAGGGAGAAACTACGACCCAGGAAGAAGGTAACCATCACACCAGTTAACCCTTCACAGGAAATTATTTATCTTTCTATTGAATATTTGGCACATATTTTGTTTCGGAGATGGAGATACTTGTCGTTGAAACATATGGTAGGAGGTACGGTGGGAGGTAGCCTAACGGTTCGAGTGTTGGGCCAGTAACCGAAATTCGCTAGTTTGAATCCTAGAGCTGAACAAGGTGAAACACTTGTCCACGTGCCCTTGAGCAAGACACTTAACCCTAACTGCTCCGCTGATAATGCCTGACCCTGACTGTGACCCCACTCTCTGAGGGTGTCTCCGGGGGAATCTCAGGGCGATGTGTAAAAAAACAAATGCGTATCTGGTCCATGTGTGAAACAGTACAAATATAAGCAGCCGCCAAATGAGTATTATGTAATCTCTTGCTTGGGATCCGCTCACCGACCATTTGTCTGTTGTTCTTAGGCTCTGGAGGAAGAGTTTGCCAGGAAGCTTCAGGAGCAGGAGATCTTCTTTAAGATGAGTGGAGAGTCAGAGTGCCTTAACCCCTCAGCCCAGAGCCGCATCTCCAAGTTCTACCCCATCCCCAGTGTCCACTCCACTGGCTTCTAGGGGTTAACCCATTCATGGCACTCCGGATGAACATAAACATATATCCACATATCGAAGGCACACTCAATGAATAGATATACACACTTCCGGATGGATACACACACACATACAAATAGACTGGCGCGCGTGCACACACACACTCACTCACACACACACACACACACACACAGAGACAGACAGACTAATAAGACTGAGCCTCTGCTGCCTTGCCCCGTCTCCATTGATGACAATCGGGGACGAAGGGGCGATATCTCCGAGGGTGTGTACCCCTCTATCGGTTTCTGGACGAGGATGGGACAGTAGCCCTCAAGCTACAGACTATGTTAATCATGAAGACCTTTTTAATGGTGATCTGTTATATATAATTTACCCCCTTTTCATTGTATAGGGTCGTGTTCAGTCGGGCACACCGTAGCAAGAGTTTGAATTTGTGTTTTTATTGTAGAAGTAGTACCTCCCTGTTTCACTCCATTTCAAATAATTTTCCACTGACTGAAAAAAAAACAGTTTTATTTCTTACAGCTTCCTCTTTTGAAATGAGTTATGAAGGAGATTCTTGACATTATGCATTTTCAAATGTGATACTTTGTGCACTCTGTTCCTCAAATCCTTGCCTCCATGTCACTAAAGTGTCTCAGGCAGATTTAATTTTTCACTGCTGATTATTTTTCATTTGTGAATCTTTTTTCTTGAAGGATCTAGTGCCCGTATACTTTTATTTCAATGGACCTACTTTTCAAATGTAAGCTTCCTCTGAAAAAAAAACTATTGCTGCTTGATTTTTATACCATTAGTTATTTGCACTAAATCAGGGCTGCCCAACCCTCTTCCTGTAGATCTACTGTCCTGTAGGTTTTCAGTCCAACCCTAATTAAGCATATCTGATTCAGCTAGTTAAGGTCTTGTTGAGCAGCTAATTAGTAGAATCAGGTGTGTTAAATTAGGGTTGGACTGAAAACCCACAGGACGGTAGACCTCCAGGACGAGGGTTGGGCAGACCTGCACTAAATAAAAAGGATGAAGGAACATTTTGTACCAGAAGTCTAATATAATGAACTTATATATTCAATATCTATGGTAATGTTTGAGAGAGCTAATGATCTGATAAGAATGTACTTTTGGTAAAGGATGAACAGCAAATTTTTTTTTATAATGAATCTTGACAAAGGCATGATATATTTTATATGCAATCACACATATCTTGAAAAGATATTGAATTTAGTTTCCAATGGACTAGGGAGTGACTGCCTGAAGTTGAGCATGGATTTCGATACAAGCTTGACTTCTTATGTTATAATTATGGTATCAAAAGTTATTTTTTGGAGCTTATTAGCAACAGTTTGGGATTTATATCTTTCTGTCGGAAATGGTTCCTTTCTTCTAGCCTGGAATCCAAACTGAATCACTACTTCCACTGTTGTTTTACTTGGACATTTGTGAAACGCTTGAGATTCCCAGGCTAGTATCTTTCTTCAGGTTTCATGAGCATGCCTTTCATCTTCAGCACAACTCTTGAGATTTGTTTCTCTCTTTTTGTAATTTGGCGTAGTCGGCGAGTGGCCATTTTTGTTTTAGCATACCAAGGAGGGGCTATTAAAATGGTGTTTGTTTATATATCCAGACAGAGACAAGGTTTTCACTGTGGTTGCTCAAATGGCGTTGTTATATAATTCGATAGAAATCTGTCAGGACCTATATGAAGGTCTGTTTTGTGAGAATTTCATGCAAATGTTTGGTATGTCTATGTATTGTTTCTAAAATTGCCTCCCATTAATAAGGTATTATTACATTACCATATTCATCAGTTGACCTGCATGGCTTTTCGGTTTGTTTATAAGGAAGTTATGATACTGTTTTATTATCGTTCATGCTAGCTAATAGCCTTAGTGTTTTCAACAAAACGTATGAAGAGACGGTATTCATGCTGTGGCTCTCTGTGAAGTTATTTTAATCAGACTTAGTCCTGCCCCAAGTTATCTTTATATTCGTATAGCCTCTATTGTATCATAGTCAAACGTTTTGTTACTTATTTAATCTAAGGATAATGAATATGACGTTATCATGGGTTTAACAGTTTTGATAACATTTTCAGAACTTCAGTTTTAGCTTATTTTATCATAGATATGCATGATCTACTCTAAAGTGGTGGTAGCCTATAACCTTCAATACAGTTTAAAATCATTTGTTAAAAAGGAACTGTTGGACCTGACTGGTTTAGGCCATCATGACTTCTGATTGGTCCATTTGTCATCTCACCCTTTTTTGATTGGCTGCAGGAACAACAATCAGTCGATGCTATTTTATAATTGGTCTGTAATAGTGGCAAACAAAAACAAAACATCATACACAATGAAGGAGTGCTGTGCACCTTACACAAAATGAAGATACATATTTATGTGGAAATGTATCTTTACTACAGTACAGTATTGTAGTTTCCTCAATTGTCAAATAGTTCATTTAAAATCTGAAATTTAAGCTGAATTGAAAATATAATTAAATATGTTATTAGTGTCATGATTTCCTTCTGATTTTCAAATTGAATCGTGATTGATTTCAGAATGTTGTTTGAAATTGAACTACCATGAAAAAATAATGTGCATTTTTCAGACAAGTTTACATTATAGTTTTTAGAATGCCTATGTACTGTAGATTTGCATTGTTCTGTAAATAAACAATTTCCTGTATACAATATCGTGTACCTGTTTGTCTATGACAACAATGTGAACATCACGTTCCACTTTGATTAAATAAGATGAACAAAGCTTTGTTTATAAAGTGATACCAGTACATTCAAAGGAGATTTTGACAATGGTTTTAGTTTCATTCGATATTAAATGTTTTTCCTCAAGTACAAAAGTACAATAACGATAACAGTACAAAAGCTATTTAATAAAAATAGCACACCCTGTTCTATTTTTCAACACATAGTTGAACTATTCCTGCTATCAACATGCAAGGAGGTGAATTGGAAAGATACTCCAGATTAAACACTAGTAGAAATAGATCGTAAAGACGTCTTTGACACAACACAATACATCAGCGCATGGAAAACTGTCCTGTTCAACAGTTTGTCCTATAGAAAACGATATATTTACATTGGTAATGTCTCCAAGGCATTAGGCCCCAGAATGTATGCTCATGACTCATGACATATTTCATAGGACTTTCATTCACCTTTAATGAGTATTTATCAATCATTTGTTTCTCAAACGCCAACGTTCCTCTTTCTTCTGTTGGTCACAAGTGTGTATTCTCCTGTGGAAAAATGTGAAATCTTAATGAAACCATATCTCTTTTGCATGCCTAGGTCAGATCGACACATCATGAATAGCAGGGACACTTGTATTGAGGGTACTATCATGACAGAATTACATATAGTATCACTAGAAGGGATCCTACTGTAGCATCATGCTTAAGGATGTTGGTAAAGGGAAAACTTGAGTAGATAATCATGACGTACCTTCCTCCCCCTTTCCCCCCCTTTTCCACTCCAGACCAGGGAGGCCTGCCCTTCCTGGGATGCCATCCAGTCCTGGTTTACCAGAATTCAGAGTGAAAGTGTCACAATGGGACTGATTTTATGACTTTGTCTCGCTTGAGTAGCTTAACACAATGGTTTACAAAGACCTGGCAAATGATCAAGAGCGCAACTCTAAAGATGTAAAAAGCGTAATGGTTTAAAAGGTACCTCTCTCGCCTTTATGACCTGTATGTCCTATGTCCCCTTTCTGTCCTGGCCTTCCAGGGGGTCCCACAGTGTTTCCATGGGCTATGGATGATACATAAGGTTATTTCATATAAAGCTGCAATCAGCATTTTGGCAAAGCCCCACCAATGTTCAATCGTGACAAATTGGACTTCACACTTGGTACTGTTCTTAATTTAAATGTATACTGTGAAATAAAGTACCAGTCAGAGGTTTGGAAACACCTACTCATTCAAGGGGTTTTATTTATTTGTACTATTTTCTACATTGTAGAATAATAGTGAAGACATCAAAACTACGAAATTACACATGTAGTGTACTGTAGTAAACAAAAAAGTGTTATTTATTTTATATTTGAGATTCTTCATAAAGCCATCCTTTGCCTTGATGACAGATTTGCACACTCTTGGCATTCTCTCAACCAGCTTCATGATGGAGTCACCTGGAATGCATTTCAATTAACTGTTAAAAGTTCATTTGTGGAATTTCATTCCTTCCTAATCCGTTTGAGCCAATCAGTTGTGTTGTGACAAGATAGGGGTGGTATACAGAAGGTAGCCCTATTTGGTAAAAGACCAAGTCCATATTATGTCAACAGCTCACATAAGCAAAGAGAAATGACTGTCCATCATTGCGTTAACACATCCGGAAAATTTCAAGAAATTTGAAAGTTTCAATAACTTTTTCTTCAAGTGCAATCGCAAACAGCATCAAGTGCTATGATGAAACGGCCTCTCATGAGGACCGCCACAGGAAAGGAAGACCCAGAGATACCTCTGCTGCAGAAGACAAGTTCAGTAGAGTTAACAGCCTCAGAAATCAGCAATTAACTGCACCTCTGATTGCTTCCCAAATAAATGCTTCAAGTAACAGACATCTCAACATCAACTGTTCAGAGAAGACTGTGTGAATCAGGCCTTCATGGTTTAATTGCTGCAAAGAAACCACTACTAAAGGACACCAATAAGAAGAAGAGACTTGCTTGGGCCAAGAAACACGAGCAATGGACATTGGACCGGTGGAAATCGGTCCTTTGGTCTGATGAGTCCAAATTTGAGATTTTTGGTTCCAAATGCTGTGTCTTTGTGAGATGAAGAATAAGTGAACGGATAATCTTCGCATGTGTGGTTCCCACCGTGAAGAATGGAGGAGCAGTTCTGATGGTGTAGAATTCAAGGCACACTCAACCACAGCATTCTGCAGCGATACCCCATCCTATCTGGATTGTGTTTAGTGGGACTATCATTTGTTTTTCAACAGGACAATGACCGAAAACACACCTCCAGGCTGTGTAAGGGCTATTTGACCAAGAAGGAGAGTGATGGAGTGCTGCATCAGATGACCTGGAGTCCACAATCACCCGACCTCAATCCAATTGAGATGGTTTGGGATGAGTTGGACCGCAGAGTTGAGGAAAAGCAGCCAAGTGCTCAGCATACGTGGGAAGACCTTCAAGACTGTTGGAAAAGCATTCCAGGTGAAGCTGGTTGAGAGAATGCCAAGAGTGTGCAAAGCTGGCATCAAGGCACAAGGTGGCTACTTTGAAGAATCTAAAATATGAAATATATTTTGATTTGTTTAACACTTTTTTGGTTACTACATGATTCCATATGTGTTATTTCATCATTTTGATGTCTTCACTATTATTCTACAGTGTAGAAAATAGTAAAAATAAAGAAAATCCCTTAGGTGTGTCTAAACCTTTGACTGGTACTGTAAATTAATGAATTGCATTTATACTGTATTATTGTCACCTCTGATGTATTCCATAAGGTCAGTGACGTTACTATGGGAACCAAACACACGGCTGAATCCTGGAGCACCGGGAGGGCCAGGGGGTCCTGGGGGTCCTTGAACAACCTGTGACTTCTCCAGCTGAGACCGGTTCTCAACCACGTCCCTCAACAGACCATGGTCTACGGGATGGGAAACAATCAAGATCAGAGATAGCATATGCATTTACATCCAATGCAAATGCAAAAGTAGGACTCTTCATTCATTGCCGATGGTCACTATCTTTATTTATCAACATGTGTGTCCCATTGACATAGAAATTGAATTACTAGAACTGGCATCCCAATTCAAGTCAATGTGTCATTCCTTTGATCCATTGTCATTGGAAACAAATAAGCTTTGAAGAATTGCATTTAAATGTTGTTAAATGTGTATAGCTCTGAAAAGCATATTGTAAGCACTGCGATGACAGTATTGGATATTCAGTTTCACTTACACTTGATGTAGTCAGTCACTCGGACCGCTATATTGGAGAAGTCTGTCTCAGTCTCAGGCAGCCTTCTTCCCTCGCTGGTCCTGTGGTCAAAGGCGTGGCCGTACTCAGAGTTACCCTGCTCTCCCTTGTGTCCCTGAGGTCCAGGGGGACCTGGGGGGCCTGGGGGCCCAAACATTCCCCCTCTTAGACCACCTGGTGAGGATAATACAATATGCCAGTTACACCCACTGATACCCACTGATCTGGGGCAGTAACTCAATGTCAAGGGTAAATTATTGCTTTGAAATGAATGGGAGTCTGTAAAATCCCCTATCAATGTCTTTTTTTCTTTTTAATAAGTTACCTTTTTATCTTGGGAAGGACATCCATGAAGTGATGTAATTAGGGTAACCTATTGTACAGGCTCAATGCATTTCAAGTAATCTATTAACTTTTATTTCCTGGTTTTAGACCTACAGGGTGGATAATGGAAAACTAACTATTTCTGTACTGTTGTAACTCTAGGAGTCTTTGGATAGTACTGTAAAACCATATCATTATCCACTTAGTAGAAAACCATTTATGAAACCCTTATTGATTTGACCATACTCTGTATGTAGTCCTTGACCTCCTCCAGCCTGTATCCAGAGCTGCTGTAGGAGGCCTGTCCTGAAGGACCAGCAGGGCCTTGAGGGCCAGCAGGGCCTGGGACACCAGGTGGCCCAGGAGGCCCCTGAGCGCCCAAGGCACCTCTGTATTCAGCATCTAGAAAGGACAGGCAGAACTGACATCAGTTAAACTATTAAGAGGAGTAAGTCCTTCTGGCTCGAGACCTATAGTGCATTCGGAAAGTATTCAGATCCCTTGACTTTGTTACGTTAAAGCCTTACTCTAAAATGGATAAACAAATATTTAAAAATTATTTATAAAAATGTGTGCAAATTTATTACAAATATAAAAAACAGACATTTCTTATTTGCATACAGTAAGTATTCAGACCCTTTGCTATGAGACTTGAAATTGAGCTCAGGTGCATCCTGTTTCCAATTATCATCCTTGAGATGTTTCTACAACTTGATTGGAGTCCACCTGTGGTAAATTCAATTGATTGGACATGATTTGGAAAGGCACACACCTGTCTATATAAGGTGTCAGAGTAAAAACCAAGCTATGAGGTCAAATGAATTGTCTGTAAAGCCCAGAGACAGGATTGTGTCAAGGCATAGATTTGGGGAAAGGTAAAATAATTCCGCAGCATTGAAGGTCCCCAAGAACACAGTGTCCTCCATCATTCTTAAATGGAAGAAGTTAGAACCACCAAGACTCTGGCCGCCCGGCCAAACTGAGCAATCAGGGGAGAAGGGCCTTGGTCAGGGATGTTTGTGGCCTCCAACTGCTCTTAAATACAAGTAAAACTAAATGCATGCTCTTCAACCGATCGCTGCCTGCACCTGCCCACTCGTCCAGCATCACTACTCTGGACGGTTCTGACTTAGAATATGTGGACAACTACAAATACCTAGGTGTCTGGTTAGACTGTAAACACTCCTTCCAGAATCACATCAAACATCTCCAATCCAAAGTTAAATCTAGAATTGGCTTCCTATTTCGCAACAAAGCATCCTTCACTCATGCTGCCAAACATACCTTCGTAAAACTGACTATCCTACCGATCCTTGACTTCGGCGATGTCATTTAAAAAATAGCCTCCAATACCCTACTCAATAAATTGGATGCAGTCTATCACAGTGCCATCCGTTTTGTCACCAAAGCCCAATATACTACCCACCACTGTGACCTGTATGCTCTCGTTGGCTGGCCCTCGCTTCATACCCACTGGCTCCAGGTCATCTACAAGACCCTGCTAGGTAAAGTCCCCCCTTATCTCAGCTCGCTGGTCACCATAGCAGCACCCACCTGTAGCACACGCTCCAGCAGGTATATCGCTCTGGTCACGCCCAAAACCAATTATTTCTTTGGCCACCTCTCCTTCCAGTTCTCTGCTGCCAATGACTGGAACGAACTACAAAAATCTCTGAAACTGGAAACACTTATCTCCCTCACTAGCTTTAAGCACCAGCTGTCAGAGCAGCTCACAGATTACTGCACCTGTACATAGCCCATCTATAATTTAGCCCAAACAACTACCTCTTCCCCTACTGTATTTATTTATGTATTTATTTTTCTCCTATGCACCCCATTATTTCTATTTCTACTTTGCACATTCTCCTGCTGCAAATCTACCATTCCAGTGTTGTATTTGCTATATTGTATTTACTTCGCCACAATGGCCTTTTTTTTTGCCTTTACCTCTCTTATCTCACCTTATTTGCTCACATCGTATATAGACTTATTTTTCTATTGTATTATTGACTGTATGTTTGTTTTACTCCATGTGTAACTGTGTGTTGTTGTATGTGTCGAACTGCTTTGCTTTATCTTGGCCAGGTCGCAAATGTAAATGAGAAATTGTTCTCAACTTGCCTATCTGGTTAAATAAAGGTGAAATTAAAATTTAAAAAAATGTGACCAAGAACCCAATGGCCACTCTGACAGAGCTCCAGCGTTCCTCTGTGGAGATGAGAGAACCTTCCAGAAGGACTGAGGAGTGACTTCCAGAACTATCTCTGCAGCACTGCACCAATCAGGTCTTTATGGTAGAGTGGCCAGATGGAAGTCACTCCTCAGTAAAAGGCACGTTACAACCCGCTTGGAGTTTGCCAAATGGCACCTAAAGGACTCAGACCATGAGAAACAAGATCCTCTAGTTTGATGAAATCAAGATTGAACTCTTTGGCCTGAATGCCAAGAGTCACGTCTGGAGGAAACCTGGCACCATGGTACTGGCAGCATCATGTTGTGGGTATGTTTGTCAATGGCAGGGACAGGGAGACTAGTCAGGATCGAGGAAAAGAACGGAGCAAAGTACAGAAAGATCCTTGGGGTGGCAATCTTATCACGTGACTATTTTAAATCAATTGAACTACTTACCAAGATCCATCTGTAGGTCCCGGCCCACCATTTGGGAAACACTTGCTCACACTATGGTTAAAGAAGCTAATGGTGTGTGTATGAATCTAAATGTGAATCTGACATGGCTGTGTCACAGTGATTCCTTACCATTCATTAGAGTGAGGACCCGTCCAGCCACCTCATGGGTATTAAAGCCATAGCCTCCTCTCCATGGGATCCCTGGGATGCCAGGAGGTCCAGCAGGGCCAGGAGGACCAACGACGTAGCGTCGCACTTCCTCACCTGAGAGGGGTACGGATCAGGCAAGGGCACTTCATTGACTGTCTCATGACACAATGTTATCTCTTTTTTTCCCGACCCGATTATCAACATTTGTGCTCAAACAACTGACTTACTCTGTAGAAGGCTGATGATGTCATTTAGCGATGTACTGCCTCCACCGGGAGCGCCAGGCGGGCCTGGAGGTCCAGGCACCCCACTAGCAATACCGCCACCTGAAATGTCAACAGAGTATTAGATCCAGGTACACATACAATATGATATACTTCATATATGTACTGCTTTTGATAAGATGTTGGTTTGTCTGGACTCACTCTGGATGTACGCGATAACGCGACTAGCAAGATCGTCCACTGACTCCACTGATCCGTCACCAGGGGGTCCCGGTACACCTGGAGGACCCGGAGGTCCCGACATGTACTCCCTGACACCATCGCCTCCATGAAGGACAACACAATACACAAGTTACTGCACTGCTAAACAGTAGCGTAGAAAAGGTTTAAGATCTTGAGGCACCATTTTAGTTAGCCTCAACTACGCAAACAACAACTAAATCATGTTTTGTCGACCATATTATCCCATGGAGGTCACGTATGCTATCAAATACTGTAACGTTCTTTGGATGGGCATAGTTTAGCCCCACTCCTTTTCATTGGGGGTAAGAAGAAAGAGCAGATCATCTCACTCACTCTTGAGGTATTCTGTGATGTATTGGCGGATGTCCGGTGTTCCAGACCCAGACCCAGGTGGCCCATCGCGGCCGGGAGCCCCGGGAGGTCCAGGTGGACCTGGTGCTCCAGGGGAACTCCTGGATAATCCACCACTGGAGTAGCCAGGGATACCTGGAGCACCTGGAACGCCAGCCTCACCTAATGAAGATATAAGTTGGCTTAACTTACACAAAGGATCCACATTGAGTGATAAACATTGTTCATGTGATGCTCCAGAGCTTTTGTATAATTTTAGCCAGTAGATTTGAAAATAGTGCTCATGAGCCAAAGCAGGTCCCAGTTGTAATTATTTTTGCAATTCGTATGATATGTTACGAATGTATAAGTGATTAAGATCCCAGACTGCATCTTTAAAGGGGTGTAAGGGTGTACCTTTTGGACCCGGTTGTCCCTCGGGGCCCTCTGGACCTTGGGGCCCTGGAGGTCCACTGTCCCCTTCTGGTCCTGGACCTCCAGGTTGTCCCTGGGGTCCAGGGAAACCTGGGGAGAAAACAATACAATGAACAATACAACATATACCCAAAAGGATCAAGTAAATTCAGAAGTAAATGTTGGTTGTAACCCAAGCCACAGGTGTAGGCTTGAATGTTTAACTATGCTTCTGATAAATATTTGATCCACCCACCGACACCGGGATCTCCTGGAACTCCTGGTAAACCGGGCTGACCTGGGTCACCTGAAAAAATAGGTCAAATTGCGTTAAGGTTGACAGTCTATCACAAAGTCTGCCATGTAAATAATATGTGACTGAGCCAGTTCATAGCCTACTATGACATCAATCCAGCCCTTTGACATGGACATGCATTTAAAAATTGTTTACCTTGGTAACCCTGGGGTCCTGGTTTGCATTAGGAAACAATAAAATGATTTACAAGATGAGTGCACATAACCTCTGTTTCGACCAAATTGACTATGATAAAAACACAAATGGTATAGACAGTGAGTTGGACTCCTCTGTACCTGGTGATCCCGGTAGACCAGTTGGGCCAGCAGGTCCTGGGGGCCCAGCGAAGAAGGTTCCTGAAAGACAACACAGTGTTACACTACATTGCGTTACATTACTTGACCTTCCATATCATACCATATCATATGTGGCGGCAGGTAGCCTAGTGGTTAGAGCATTGGGATAGTAACCAAAAGGTTGCAAGATCAAATCCCCGAGCTGAAAAGGTAAACATCAGTCATTCTTCCCCTGAACAAGGCAGTTAACCCACTGTTCCTAGGCTGTCATTGAAAATAAGAATTTGTTCTTAATTAACTGACTTACCTAGTTAAATAAAGGTCAAATATATACTGATCAACAGCTTCTATCTGTGATTGTGTTGAGTGATCAGATGGTAACAGTATGTGTAGTGTAGGTTTGGTAAGGGCCACCTACCTGAGTTTGGCACAAAGCTACCTGGCTCTCCCTTATCTCCTCGGGGGCCGGGCACACCAACACCTGTGGTTTAGTAGAAATTCATCAAAATGGTTTGAAGAGTAACTTACCATTCTTACAATAGCTTAATTATTTTTCATTCTTCTCGGGTAGAAATGTTATGGCTTACCTGGTACACCTGGTTCTCCTTGAGGACCTCCAGGACCTGGAGACCCTTACCTGGAACACATGGCTTTCCTTGAGGACCTTCAGGACCTGGGGGACCCTTACCTGGTACACCTGGCACTCCTTGAGGACCTTCAGGACCTGGGGGACCTTTACCTGGTACACCTGGCATGCCTTGAGGACCTTCAGGACCTGGGGGACTCTTACCTGGTACACCTGGCACTCCTTGAGGACCTTCAGGACCTGGGGGACCCTTACCTGAGAAGGAATAAGGTATGAATTTGCTTAAGGTATGAATTTGCTCCATAAGAAAAAATACAAAATAAAATAAAACAGCTATCCGTCCAAAAATACATTGAAGTGCATGGAGAATGAACCACGTGGCTTACCTAGAAGACCCTGGGGACCTGGTTCTCCTGGGGGCCCTGGAGGGCCAGGTGGGCCAGGAAGACTAGCCACAGGTGCACGTCCTGTTGTAAGGGGTAAAGTAAGTTTAGAGGTAATAAGAAAGTCCTATACTATAACGAGTCTAAAACAAGAACATATTTTCACAAGTCAGGTAGTTACAAGCCTTCTGGAAGAATTCATTGATATGAGCCAAACATACTCACTCTCTGTGGTTTCCACAGTCTGTATAGTAATACCAGGCTTTCCCTGGTCTCCCTTTTCTCCTTCCTCTCCCCTTTCTCCCCTGGGACCTTTAGAGACAAAGACAATGAACAGTCAAAGGGAAGTACGTACAGTATGTGGATCCTGGTGTCTTATTGGATATCTGAGAAATAGGTCTTACCAGGCGTCCCAGGAAGACCAGCAGGGCCAACAGGACCTGACGAGACACAACAGAAGCACTGAGCATAAATCATATTGTACTTCAATGGAAAGTCTATGAGGAACTTCATAAAGATCTCCAACATCTAGATCTTCATCCAGATCTGGTCAAGGCGATACAGTGTTTACTCAAACTGTATAACAACGTCTTAGAACATTTTAAGAATGCAGAGCTTCGGTACCAACCTGAGAGTCCAGGGGATCCGGAAACACCAGCGGGTCCGGGGCTGCCTGGAGGTCCGGGGATGGCAACCGAACTGGAACCAGCTGGAATTCAAACAGGAGATTGACCAATGACCATCCATTACTTAAGGACATGTGATGCTGTTCTACTGTGGACACTGTACTATAAAGTAATCTCAATAAATATTTACAGCTGTAGATGTAGTCCAACAGTTTAACGATGTCTCCAATTCGCCTTGTTGTTTCCTCTTACTTACCTGCATTGATGATTCTACCAGGTTCTCCAGCTTCACCTAGAAGATAACATGATGATAGATTGAATGAAAGCATAATCCTGTTTGACTAAAGATATAGAGGAAGTATGTAATAGGTACATTACCTTTACCCCCAGGCTGACCAGGATTACCTGGTATACCTATACGGGATATTAAGGGAGGGTTACAAAAATGTTATAGCCTACTGTACAATATTTGAGAAACCATGCATCTGTAATGTAAATCAAGGAATGATTTTGCATCAAAGAGTCATACCTGGTGGACCTTGAAGCCCAGGAATGCCTACAGCGGAAGCAAGTGGAAAATGTATGTTATTGAAATGTAAATAGTGAATACTAAGCATTGATTGACGGATGGATGGATATATGGATTAGTAAATTGATTAATTGATTGATTGTACCTGGGAGGCCTGAATCTCCTGGAGGTCCTGCTGGTCCCCTGGGACCTGGTAACCCATCCAATCCCTTGTCACCTGGAACGATAAAGGCATCAACTATCCTGTAAAAATCTAAAAGTTGTTATATGGACAACTCGATTTTTCAACCAAAATATATTGTTGTGGTTTCTATCTACCACAAGATGTTGTTGTTTTTACCTCTAGAGCCTTTTTCACCGTCAGCCCCGGGAGCACCTGTTGAATAATACCCACACATTCAGAATTGATAACAGTGAAGAATTTCACTATTAGGTTGTCTATATTAGGACAGCCTGAGATTATTCTAGCAGCACAATATTTTCTTTACTACTATGTTCACTTACCTGCAGGTCCTTTAGATCCATTTGCGCCGTCTGGTCCCGGAGGTCCTCTTTGACCTGGGTCACCTATGATGACGGAGAGGGTACATAACCACTATGAAATGTACTTACAACCCATTTTCACACCAGTTTACGTATATAGTGCATATTTCTCTCAATGATGTGTTTTCCTAGAGAAGGAGGAGAGAAGAAATAAAGAGGAGACACAATGTTCTGAATCCCATGTGATTCTAACTACTCAGGGCAGACAGAAACACACCTGATGTTCCGCGGAGTCCTTTCTCTCCAGGCTCGCCCTTATTTCCTGGAGGTCCAGCTGGTCCCTTCTCTCCTGGACGAGGAGAGAAACAATAGGCTTGCTGATATGATCTTTGTTTAATGCTGCAATATGTAACTTTTTAGGTGACCTGACCAAATTCACATAGAAATGTGAGTTAGATATGTTCTATGTTTCCATTCTTAAATTTCCTTTTTTGCGTCTTTTACTTTCAGTTTTTCAAACAGCGATTGGAAAGATACAGTACTTCACAGAGGTTTAGATGGCACAATGATTCTCTACACAATTGCTTGTTTTGTCACAAACTGAAATTAGGCGAACTATTACACATTTTGCAACCAGGGAATGGCAGAGCAACTTCTGCATATTACACTTTTAAAACTAGAATCCTCCATTGAAACAACAACAAAGCCACCTCCCCGCCCCTCTTTCACTAGAAATAAAATGAGGGGATGGGGGCTATGGCTGTGTAACAGTATTACTTCCGTCCCTCTCCTCGCCCCATCCTGGGCTTGAACCAGGAAGCCTCTGCACATATTGGCAACAGTCACCCTCAAAGCATCGCTACCTACCACTCCACAAAAGCCACGGTCCTTGCAGAGCAAGGGAAACAACTACTTCAATGTCTCAGACTGAGTGGCGTCGCCAATTGAAATGCTAACAGTGCGCACCGCTAACTAGCTAGCCATTTCACACTGGTTACAGATGCAAGGACTGACCATCCATAGTATCAAATGTATAGTTTTCACCATGTTTTGAGGCTATACAGTCTTTGTTGACATTTACGTTCTTTACCAAAATGTTAGTAAAACAAGCTTATTTTGGGGGATCTGATGGGGGTATGACAGTTAAACTAAGCTCATGAGGCATTAATAAGTTATATTCTTCAAGAATCAATGGGTATATATCATAAATGTTTCAGTAAAAAAAATGGATGTATCAACTAAGGGTTCTAGCTATATTTGTAGCTTTCACTTTGTGAATATAAATCAAGGAAATAGGCCTGCATTCAAACACAGTAGTGTACATCATCTCAACACGTCGGTCTGGAATACCTTTCGGTCCTGGAGCGCCTCCTTCACCTCGGAAACCCTGTGGACCAGGAGTTCCTAAAGGGGACGAATACACAACCTTAGAGATCGCACGCTTGTGTCCTCTTCCAGTACAATGGTACACGAAAAGGGCAAAGAGCACTCACCTGGGATACCTGTAGCACCCTGACCACCCACTGACCCTGGAAAACCAAAAAAAATACACTTTCACAACGGCGGCCAACAATTACATGTTGATGAATTGCATTTACATTTGAGTAATTTAGCAGATGCTCTTATCCAGAGCGACTTACAATTAGTGATGATTTAATGTATCTCATCAATCTAGACGTATTTCCTGCGTTGATGATGACCTTTGGCCTTACCTTTAGGCCCAACAGGCCCAGCAGTGCCAGCAGGTCCAGGCCCTCCGGGTTCACCAGGAGAACCTATGGCATCACATAACATTAAATAAGAGCTTGAACAGGAACCCATCATTTTTTCTCTGAAGATATACCGTGACTAACTGTGACGCCATCAAATACACTTATGAACATACCTTTGTCCCCTTTCTCTCCAAACCCTGGAGGACCAGGCTCTCCACGTGATCCCGTTGGTCCTTCTCTGCCCTTCTGGCCTGGGGGACCCTCTGCACCAGCTTCACCTAATTCACAGATGAGAAGAGATGCATTGTGGGAGTGAGAGTCTATACAGTACATTTCTCATTGGTTGCAAGATTGAGATCTTGACATTTTAAGTCAAATTGTGTCCTTAAGCATTACCTGCATTTCCTTTAGGTCCCCTCGGGCCCTCCAGTCCACTGTGACCCATCTGACCTGGAGGACCTAAGGAAGAGAAGCCAAACATCAGTCTGCTATCATTAAGCAGATTATTATTTACTGTAGCCCCTCCAGAATAAAACTAGTAGTTTGTGTTCCTACCTGGTAGGCCAGGGAATCCATTATCACCTGAAATGAATGAATGAATTCCATTTGTACAGTATAGCTCTAACGTGTACAGTATTTGCTGTGTGACGTCATTGAAATGAAATGTAGGTCTATGGCTCACTGACCTTTGACTCCTGGACCACCTTGGTCACCTGAAATAAAACAGCTGAAATGTTAATCAACAGACACAGCCAAAACTTGGTCTGCCAATACAGTTTCTTTCCATCTATGGATGGATGGATCCATCTGCGTATGTTTCCATGTCCATGCAGTGGATGCCCTACAATACCTTTGGTCCCAGGCTCTCCTCTCGCTCCTTTCATTGAGTGTGCAAGTGTTGCTGTAACAAATAAATAAACATTTTTGTCAATATATAGAATCCAATAAAAACCACACATGTATAAAATCTTTCAAAAACATTCATAGAATTCACAAGTTCGCATGATTTGTGATTTTTGACTGAATCATTCCTTTGTTATAATGGTTGAAACGCTCAACATATACCCACAAAACACAAGGCTGGTGCACAGTGTAAGTTCTGGTTCTGGTTCTGTACCTCGTACAGTATCGGACTGCAGCTCAGTCCTGACTATCTGCTGTACTGCCATTTGCAGAGCTACAGGGTCTTGGCCTGGTCCGTTAGCTGATCCTGGACCTGCTCCTGCTGCCACTCCCAGATTGATACCATTATCAGTGCGGAGCAGTGTGGTAGAGGAGGGAGAGGAGGTCTTGTCCATGTATGCAGACTCCAGAGGGTCTATGATGTTGATGGCTGAGGAGGAGGAGAGGCGACTAGAATGTGCTGAGGAAGAGCTGGAGGCTTGTTCCAAAGCGTCCACACGAGCTTTAAGACGTTTGACTTCTTCGGCTGTAAGTGGTTGGAAGAGAAAGAGAGAGATGGGGAGAAAATTGAGAGGGAAACAGAGAGAAACAAGGACAAAGATTGAGTGAGAGAAGCGAGAAACAGAGAAATGCAGGAGAGGAAGAACAGAGAAAAAAACAGAGAGATTTACTCCGACATGGATGCAACTCTAGCTCTCTATGACAACCACATCAATCAAACCACCCCAGTGTCCTCCTCTCTTACCCAGGGCGATGAGTCCCAGGAGGAGCCCCAGGAGGAGCAGAAGACCCAGCAGGATGCCCAGCAGCCACTTCAACCAGGAGCAGCAAGACCAGAAGCCCAGACCTCCTCCAGACTCGTCCTTATGTATCTCTGATCGAGGAGAGAGGTAGAGGACACGGGGGTCAAGAACCAGCATCAGTAGAGTATCATGAAGAATGCATAAGAATAGGCACTTAGGGCTGAAGATTGTTACGCTGGGATTCAGCCATTTCAATTTCAAAGTATAGTTAGACTATACCTGCATAGGTTGCTTTGTCTTTCGTTGACACTTTCGTCAAGGATCCAGCTTTTAAAAAACAGCAGTGGAAGAACAGTGTGTTAGTAACACAAGTCAAGGTGTGGTGAAATTATCTATTCACTTCCGTTATCTACCATTCGTTTCTGTGGTTCTGGCTGTAGCTGTCTCCACAAAGCTGGACACCTTCTTCTTCTCCTCCTTCTTCAGTGAGTCCTCAGAATAGGCTATAAAATGTGAAAAGATAAGTCAACTTCACCATAACTCACAGACAACGGCTAATACTGAGACAGTGGGACTGTAGTATGTTATTGGGCATGGAAGCATTTAAGATCTGATAGAACTGGTACCATTTTCCCTCAGAAGGTTCTTCTAATTGAGCAGACAATTAAATATTTAGTAAACATTTTTTTTGTGAAAACCCTCCTCTGTGTACATTTCTGATATTCTCAGGTATTGGATTGCAATATTCCGGCAACTTTCCCAAAATTCCCAAGTTTCTAGGAATCATGCTTAGAAGATTCCCAGGATAAGCAGGGAATCTGAAATCCTACTTGGTGTCCGACAACAAGGCGCAGAGGGTAGTACATATGGCCCAGTACAACACTGGGGCTGAGCTCCCTGCCAACCAGGACCTCTATACCAATTGTCAAAGACTCCAGCCACCCAAGTCACAGTCTGTTCTCTCTGCTACCTCATGGCAAGTGGTACTGATGCACCAAGTCTGGATCCAACAGGACCCTGAGCAACTTCAAACCTCAAAACATTAAACTGCTAAATAGTTGGTTAAATAGTTAGCCAAATAGCTACCCGGACTATCTGCATTTACCCTTTTTGCACAAACTCTTTCTTTGTTGACTCGTCACATACGCTACTGTTTATCATCTATCCTGTTAACTAGTCAGTTTATTCTTATTTATATATACATACTTACATCAATTACCCCCTATCTGCTGTTTTTAAGAAACATGTGACCCATACAATTGTATTTGTTTTGAGTTGTTGCCTACCAATAGCAGTGGCAGCAGAGGAGAACTGCTTGCCGGTATCTTTGGCCATGACGAGTCTCTCCGTCTCCTTTTTGACGGGAGCTTTCTCTTTCTCCAGCAGCATGAATTTGTATTCTTTGGCGAAGACCTCGTCACTGGTGGGAGTGCTGGGTGACACTGAGAAATAGGCAGCAAAAACACTCAGTATAAACTGGTAAGTGTCATGAGTACATGATAAGATAGAGCAGTAGAGGATATCATTTTACTGCGGTGGGCTAAATCAGGCTCACACAGAGTGTATCTTGGTAGTCTTAAACAAATCTACTTGGAAACAAAAGTAGACACCTCACACACACGGTTATGGGGTTAAAAAAAAGAAGACACTTGTACTATGTCAGATATACAGTTGAAATGTATTACATTTGGAGTTTGCATCCCAATATTACACTTCATATACATCAAACAAGAGGAAAAACAGTAATAACGTTCCACCCATGGGGCAACTAGAGGGCGCTTTGGTCATTTCACTGCAGGAAAGTGCTATACTTGTCTTGGTGCTGCTGCTGCTTGTACATATATACATCAAATCAAATGTTTTATGTCTATGGTTGCCTAATTGTTATCGATGCAAAAACAAAGTACTTTGGACTCACCTGTGGTTGTGGACACCCCTGTGCTTGTGACATTTTTCTGCACACCATAGACTGCCAAGAAAGACATGCAGGGTGAATTTAACATGATTGAAACACGTGTGAAATATAACTCCCACAATGAACATGGGCATTATTCTCTTGATTCAAGGGGATTTCTGAACACTCAACACTCCATTCATACCTGTTTGTGCGTTGACTCCATTAGCTGTTAGGATGCCGCCAGTGGTGGAGGCCAGGTTATTCTGCATACCATGAACTAGAGTAGGACAAAGGATATTCAATACACTACTACTACTGAAAGTATCGGATTGGTGTCGACATGGGCTAGAGGGAGTTTCTATAGACCAGCAGGGATGGTCAAAAATGTCAAAATACTATAAAGATCAATGTATCAAGATTTTGAAATATATTTAATTAAAATACATGTAAATATATTTAATTAAAATACAATTAAAATACATGGCCCAAACAGCAACAATTTTCTCAGTAATGGTTACGGAAGTGTTTCACTTGCTATGACTGTGATATGTTGTTGTTTATCTACCTTAGTTGAATACACTGACTGTAAGTCACTCTGGAAAAGAGTGTCTGCCAAATGACCAAAATGTAAATTATGTGAACATACTGGGTATTATTATTGGCCTTGTTCCGGGGTAGAGCTCATTAGAATACTACTCAGCATGCTTTGCAATTGTACATTTGCACATATACATGTATATTTAATTAATTTAGCAGACGCTCTTATGACACCATAGTGCAATCAGACTTCTGATACCAAGGCAGGGTGTACGGGGGCCACAAAATTGTGAACCGATATAAAAAAAATGGCAGTGAGGGGAAAAGTACTCAATTGTCATGCTTGAAGTAAAGATACCTTCATGGAAAATGACTCAAATAAAAGTGAAAGTCACCCAGTAAAATACTACTAAAAGTATTTGGTTTTACATATACTTAAGTATCAAAAGTAAATGGAATTGCTAAAATGTACTTAAGTATCAAAAATAAAAGTATAAATCATTTCAAATTCCTTATATTAAGCAAACATTTTAAAAAACATATATTTTTATTGGCGGATAGCCAGGGGCACACTCCAACACTCAGACATCATTTACATATGAAGAATTTGACCAGGGATGTTCACTTGATAAGTGTGTGAATTTAACAATTTTCCTGTCAAAATGTAACGAGTACTTTTGGGTGTCAGGGAAATGAGTGGAGTAAAAAGCTCTTCATTTTCTTTTTACCAAAAATATTAAAAGTAAAATAAAGTACAGATACCCCCAAAAATGACATAAGAGTACTTTAAAGTATTTTTACTTGAGTACTTTACACCACTGAAAATAGTGTAGAAAAGTATTTTGTATTTTAAAAATACCAATTACTGCTCTCGAAAGTATCTTATCACAAAATACATTGGAATGAAGTTAAGCCCAGTGTAATACAAATGACTAAATACTCCGAAATAATTTAAATACATATTTCAAATACATGTAATACAAATACTGCCCATCTCTGCATACCAGTCACTTACTTTCAAATCTGTGACGGGAAGAGAACAAGTGAACACTTTGGGAGAAAGGAAAGATTATTGGGACGCACCGATAGAGAGACAATAGATGTTGAGGGAGATGTTTACCAGTGCTAGAGGCAGAGAGTCCAGAGTTCATGGATGTAGAGCTGAGAGCCAGGTTGTTATGAAGCCCTGTGGCTGTAGAAACATTGATAAACACCCACATCGATTGAGTCACACCCACAGTAACATATACAGTATTCATTGACGATGAGAAAATTTGGAGACATTTTCTTTTTTCAACTTTCTTGTAATTTTTATGTCGCACACAAATCTAGTTCACTTTAATTATGTCCTTTTAATCTCTTTGATTAAACCTGTTCATTTATATAAATATCTTCGTTGATGTTGTGAATAATTAAATTCAGATTACATTTCTGTTGGCACTATTATCACTCCGTATCATGCCATTCTTGTTAGAGTAATTGTGACTGTATATTTTGGTGATGTCTATTGCTGACCTGTGAGTGTGGTGGGTGAGTGTTGGAGGGTGGAGGTGGGGGACCGGTTGATGGCGTTGCTGTGGTAACCATAGCCTCCAGCCGTGGGGCCTGACCACACGTAGGAAGGCATTCCTGAGTCCAGGGTGGCACTGTCGTACTGGCCTGGGAGAGAGGGAAAGGGTTAACTGGTTTTATGTATGTTTATGTATGCTTATTTAACCTTTATTTAACCTTGATTTAACAGGTGAGTCAGTTAACAACGTATTCTGGACATCTAATGCATCAGTGATTATTTATGTACTTTCTTACTTGTGTAATTACTACTTATGTACCTATTTACCTAGTTTTATCATGATTATATTGGTGAGGGTGTGTACCTGACTGGGAGCTGTTTGGCATGGTTCTGGTCTCTACGCTGGCCTTCCTGGGAATAGGGAGGGTGCTGGTGGGGGAGCGAGGGGGGCTGATGCTGCTGGAGCGACTCCCCTTCAGCAGCCGCTTCACATCATCCAGCTCAGTCCCTACACGCCACGGGGAAACAGACT
The DNA here is from genome assembly GCF_057628025.1 of Oncorhynchus mykiss. NCBI lineage: Eukaryota > Metazoa > Chordata > Actinopteri > Salmoniformes > Salmonidae > Oncorhynchus > Oncorhynchus mykiss. The sequence continues at coordinate 5,541,692 of NC_143038.1, read as the reverse complement.
AAGGTGTCATCTAATGTCACTTAGGAAATGTGCAGACTTTTCAAATGTTTTTTTAAATAATAAAGACAGATTTTTATCCAACTGTATTTATCTTCCATATTTATCTTATCTTCAAGCAGCCACGTTCTATTTCCTTTCCACGTTTTCTGACTGAGTCTTATTGTCTCCCTATTTGTTGAAGTCAAACTAATATCATCTTGGTCCACGTGTATTTTCCAGGGCAGATCGGGTGAGTCATAGGTTAGTGATAAGAGCCCGCGTGGTATTAGGCAACTCACATCTTTTAGCAGTGGGAGAGGCACTCTGCAGTCTGCATCTGATCTCACTCTCTGGGACAGGACACAGCGAATAGAACAGAAAAGTATAGAATAGATTAGAATAGAGTAGTGTAGTGTAATCAGATGTGTTCTATATTAATCAAATGCAGCCAGTTAAAATTGCAAAAAAAACAACAAGTGCATTCTGCAGTAGTGTATGTATGGTCTGATTGATGGTGCTGTGCGCTAACAGCTAGTACCCCTGCTGTGGCTCCGCCCTCTGGTGGGTTTACTGGCAACCGCACTTTCTGCAGCTGAAACAATCAATTATCAAACATCAAATACGTCATTTTTAATATCCACTTTTATTAAACATAGGAATTAAAAACATTTTGAAGTCACATTTAAGATTGATAGTTACCATATTCTCTCCTTGTGTATTCCGGAGATGAGTTTCCACTGGATCTTCCTGAATACACGGAAGAAAAACACCACTATTGACGACTTTTCCTTCTTCATGTCATGACTGAAGTCATACTTCAACTTCTAAATGATATTCTTAATAACATTATTGTTGATATCTGCACCTGTACTAAAGAGCATCAGAGGACCTTAGGTAGGGCCAGTAGTTTCCAGACCACATGACATGACCAAGAAATGATTGCGCTCCCTCCCTCAGACGTTGCATGCATGAACCAATGGTTACGTGCCACGTCATCGACTGTGTCATTGACCGACAGATTGCTGTAACATATGATGTGGTTAGCTAATACCTAAAATACCTATCCAGGCGTTGTAAGATCTGGCAGGCATCAGCAACACCTGGTCAGAGGAAAGCGCACCGATGTATGATCTTAGGTACCCAGAGGTTATGTGGTCAGGAAAAAAAATCCTAGCCCTGGATATAAGGCTACGTTCATAACCAAGTGGGAAGGTGGTATTTACCACATATGACTGGGAAAAGTCCACTTGAATGCCCCTCCAACTGGTAATTACTAGTAAGAACCTCGACTATTACTCGACTCTGACATCTACTAAGGAAATGACCTTGATAACAGCATTTTCAGCAGTTAAATGCAACAACAAAACAGTATTTTTTCAAATCAATCTATTAATACGTTTTTTGAACACTATAATTAGTTTACAAACACATATAGCTCTACGTTTAGATTATGGTTGACACAGCTTGTTTGCCATTAGCCAATCTGTGTTTCTCAATGAGTTCAAAGAACTTGCATGCATCCAACTGGTATTTACGACTTCACAACAGGTAATTACCACCTTCCCACTTGGTTATGAACGCAGCATATGAATAGGGTTAACCTTTGACCTTTGACCTTGTCACTGACCTTCGTAGCCCATGGAGCGGGCGATCATGGTGCTGGTCATGCTCTTTCTCTCCGTGGGGGTGGGGGAGTAGCTGAGAGCAGAGGATGCAGACCCCTGTGCCCCACCCCTCTTCACGCCCCCTGAACCCGCCCCTGCCAAGGAGCTGTAGTTGGACCTGGTAACCGTGGAAACGGTCACAGAGCCCAAGCCGCCGGCTGACATTTTGGCACTAGAAGAATCCCCTCCTCCGATTCCGGCACCAGAACTAGAGGCAAAACCAGAACTAGAACCAGAACTGGAACCAGTGACAAAACTGTCTCCTCCTACTCCTGCTCCTGCACCTTTGGAACTAGATACAAAACCAGAACTGGAACCAGTGACAAAACCGCCTCCTCCTGCTCCTGTTCCTTTGGAACTAGAGACAAAACCAGAACTGGAACCACCAGAACTGGAACCAGTGAAAAAACTGGAACTGGAGCTAGACATAAGACCCCCTCCAGAAACGGAAAGAGAGCCGCTGGTCTTGCTCGCCCCGAACGATGCCCCCGAAGCCCCTAAAGACCGGAAAGCTGGCGCAGAGGCCCCTGAAGCACCGGAGGATAAAGAGGGGGACTCTATAGTGGTAATGGTGGTTGATTTGCTGACGGATCCCCCTCCGTACCCAGACTTAGCTCCACCCACAGACCCGGCTGCAGCAGAGGATACTAGCACTGAGCTACTGCCTCCTGTGATGGCTCTACTGGTAGACTCTCCTCCTCCAGTAGAGAGCAGCCCGCTCCTCGAAGAGAGACCACCTGAGGCTAGAAGAGGAAAGGAGAAAAATAATGATTAGGACTTATACAGAGCTTAGAGAAAGTGACTTTTTCTTATAAAGTAGCCTGATATATAACAATGTAGCCAGGGGGGTCATGCACCCCCCAAATCTGAGGGGGCACAAAGGACCTGAGGATAGCTGAGGATGTATGGAAACATTTTTCAAACACTTGAAACAGTTTTTTCCTGAAATCTAGAGCCATTATCATTATGCTTAATTATAAGTCAAAATATGTATATTTTTCTGCATACCTCCTGACTGGTGTGTTTTTTTCTCTGCTGAAATATAGGTAAAGGATTGAAAGGAATGTGAGTCTTATTCAGTACATTTAGTTACTGTTTGCTTTTCTAAAGTCTACAAACTTTGCCAGCAGGCATGCCAGCTAGGATAGTGAGACAAGCTAGATACTCTACCTTGATTGATAGCCTGAAATTGCTTCATGGTGGCTAGTTACAAGGTTGGGAGATTGGGAACCTATCTGGGCTAGCTAAAGCCAACTTTATAAAATTGCTAAGTGGCTAGTAATATTACAGGGAATTAACAAACAATCACCAAAAAAGTATATATATATATCTATATTTATATAGGACAAATCTCTGGGGGCACTTGCCCCTGTGCCCCCTATGGGCATGACGCCGCTGAATGTAGCTTAGCTGTCGAAATATCTACAGAATCCTATAAGTAATGGATTATATACCAGTGACCATAGGAGTTCTATAGGAGCATCTAAGCTCTTTCGTTGGAAGAGTTTAGGCTGTGATTGACAGTACAAGAAAAACGGTCTTTTACAGGATTCTGACTGCAGTCCAAATGAGCAGGTGTTAAAACCTGTCACACTGTGCCAAAAAAAAAGAAAAATACCAGAGATGTTTTTTTGGATATAGATTATTTTTTAAATCTAGAATTTTGTCTGAGCATGTCTTGAACATGTTATGCCATAACTACTGCTGCTGCTACCACTGCTCTGAGAGATGACCTTCCTCTCCACAACTGAAACGCCACGAGAACTGCTGGAGGACATGCTCTTCTGGTTGGAGACGACAGAGCTAGTGATTCCCTCTTGTGGAGAAATAAGGGACCGTCAGAGACCAATGCTGAGGACATGGATCCTGTTCAGTGGTGGTTAAAGAACCCAAATGTCAAACTCGAGTGAAAAGTAAAGATACCTTAATAGAAAATGAGTCAAGTAAATGTGAAAGTCACCCAGTAAAATACTACTTGAGTAAAAGTCTAAAAGTATTTGGTTTTAAATATACTTTAGTATCAAAAGTGAAAGAATAAATAATTTCAAATTTATTTTATTAAGCAAGCCAGACAGAACCTTTTTCTTGTTTTTAAAATGTACGGATAGCCAGGGACACACTCCAACACTCAGACAACATTTGCAAATTAAGTATGTGTGTTTAGTGATTCTGCCAGATAAAAGGCAGTAGGGATGACCAGGGATGTTCTCTTGATAAAGGTGTGAATTTAACAATTTTCCTGTCCTGTTAAGTGTTCAAAATGTAACAAATACTTTTGGGTTGTCAGGTAAAATGTAAGGAGTAAAAAGTACATTATTTTCTTTTAGGAATGTAGTCAAGTAAAAGTAAACGTTGTCAAAAATATAAATAGTAAAGTAAAGTACAAATACCCCAAAAAACGACTTAAGTAGTACTTTCAAGTATTTTTACTTAAGTACTTTACACCACTGGTCCTGTTCGAATACTTTAGAAATGCATCCTCCTTTTTTTCTCCTTTAGGTAAGCACAGATCTATGAGTGATTGGATAGGTGTAAGCAAGGTTACCACCCATTTACTTCACCAATCTCAGATCTATTCAGATCTGTGATTACATCAAGGAAGGTAGGACATAAGGATGCATTTCTGAAGTAATCGAACAAGGCCCCAGACTGCTGAAAATTATCATGAATAATCTTCACTACCAATAATGATAATATATATATATTTTTTTAATGAATTATAGAAACTCAACGTTCGGATGGACAGAGGATAAATTCATATTTATGGGATGTTATACTCACAGGTGCATGTAGTGTGTATAAATTATGAAAACCTTCAGAAAGGACACAACTCACTTGGCGGCAGTGATGTCAACCGGGTTGTTGTGGTTACTGTTTCTTTGACGACTATAAAAAAAAAGATATATTGACAATTCATAAATAGGTTTCATGTTAAAATGTGTTCCTGGTCAATACACTTGTAATAATATATTTGAAGAATACCAGGTTCAATATAATGGTACACTGTAATAATGTGTTGTGGTTGATAGGTGATATACATTTGGTCATTGAGAACGACTACAAAAACACAAATCTGTATTTGTGTGTGTCATTCCAAACCTGTGTCATTCCAAACCTTCAGAACAAGCTTCTTCTAACAAAGCCAAAAAACCAAGGCAAAATAAAACATGTATTTTCTCTAGAATATTCAGTGACCTCTTACCCTTGCCACCGGCACCAGCATTTACAATCTTGGTTGTCGTTAGATTGTCCATCCCATGTTAACTGTTTCAAAACAGAACATGTCTTTATTTTTACATCATTTATCACACTGGTGCATGCAGAAAAATCTAAGGAAGGCACTGTATGGAAATATCAAACTAACTAACAGGACTTCAAACGATATAGATTTGTCAGAATTTGTATTTTTTTATGGCATTTTTCCATATTTCCGTATTTCTCCATACTTGGCATTATGTACTACTAGTAATCATTCTCTCTCTTTTTTATTTCTCTCTCTGTTTTTCTCACTCTCACGCTCACTCTCTCTCTCTCTTTCTCTCTCTCTGCTGTAAACATTCCAAAGTTCCCTGATTGAGAATGTGTTGTTGATTTAAGCGGAGACCCTAGCCTTGGGCAAGCCAAGCCTGTATATTGTCTTCACCTGATAAATTGAGAGCTCTTTTCATAGGGAGCAGTGATTTACTGGCGGTGCCTATAGATTTTCCTGTGAAACTGAAAGGGACTCGGACTGAAATCAGACGTGGGTGTTGAAATCATTTACAAGTTAAGTTCACTATACCACTGACACAAGATTTCAGGGATGGCCAACGGCTCCTGTCTAATAACATAACGTGACATAACATGACATAACATAACATAGCATAACACAGCATAGCATAACATAGCATAACATGATTTAACATGCGATCTGACGCAGCAGCATCTCTTTGACGCGTCGTTTCAACAGCATTGACTGATGGATGTAGTGTGGACAGGTTCTACAGCAGAACCATGGTCAGCGTCAGGATTTAGCCTCCACTAGGAAGAATAACAATGTACATATACACTGGCTCCAAATGGATGCTAATGGATAGAAATATTGGGGGAAATACTGTGTATATTACTCTAACGTAAGCTCGTCTTCTTATTCAAGAACAAAAATGTAATCCTCTAACACGTCAGTGTTATTTATTGTGGACGCTAACATGAACAAGGCCAGACCTGTGTGGATTCCTTATTGGCTGCCTCAATTGTTCTCATCATCCAAATAAGCCTGAACTTACAATTTACATATAGATTTTTTTTTAAATGGATGACTTGAATCATTTGAACACATACCTGAATACTGAATTCTATGTGATATTATGATGTATTATAAATAGTGAATAGGCCACTACTTGAATCACTGTCAATCAGAAATTCACATAAACTAATGAATATGAAATATGACCACTTGTAAAGTAATTCATGCTTTATAGCTAGCTACCCCCACATGGTACACAAAGGTGTCGTGTTACATAGTAGATGACCTATGACCTCTAATTAGCATCACCAGGTCAGGAGGGCTGTCTATGTCTGCATCCAAAATGGCGCCCTATTCCTATAGGCAATCCAGAGCCCTATGGACCCTGGTCAAAAGTAGTGCACCATATGTAGTGACTATTTTCTTCAGGGTGCCAATTCAGATACTTAACACACAAATACCTGAGGCAAATAGGATTACAGTGGGGCAAAAAAGTATTTAGTCTGCCACCAATTGTCCACTTAAAAAGATGAGAGAGGCCTGTCATTTTCATCATAGGTACACTTCAACTATGACAGACAAAATGAGAAGACAAAAATCCAGAAAATCACATTGTAGGATTTTTTTATGAATTTATTTGTAAATTATGGTGGAAAATAAGTATTTGGTCACCTACAAACAAGCAAGATTTCTGGCTCTCACAGACCTGTAACTTCTTCTTTAAGAGGCTCCTCTGTCCTCCACTCGTTACCTGTATTAATGGCACCTGTTTGAACTTGTTATCAGTATAAAAGACACCTGTCCACAACCTCAAACAGTCACACTCCAAACTCCACTATGGCCAAGACCAAAGAGCTGTCAAAGGACACCAGAAACACAATTGTAGACCTGCACCAGGCTGGGAAGACTGAATCTACAATAGGTAAGCAGCTTGGTTTGAAGAAATCAACGGTGGGAGCAATTATTAGGAAATGGAAGACATACAAGACCACTGATAATCTCCCTCGATCTGGAGCTCCACGCAAGATCTCACCCCGTGGGGTCAAAATGATCACAAGAACAGTGAGCAAAAATCCCAGAACCACACGGGGGGACCTAGTGAATGACCTGCAGAGAGCTGGGACCAAAGTAACAAAGCCTACTATCAGTAACACACTACGGCGCCAGGGACTCAAATCCTGCAGTGCCAGACGTGTCCCCCTGCTTAACCTGTTATGGCTGCATCCCTTTGTTCTCAATTTCCACCTGAAGACATACCCTAATCTAACTGCCTGTAACTCAGCCCCAGAGGCAAGGATATGCATATTCTTGGTATCATTTGAATGGAAACATTCTGAAGTTTGTGGAAATGTTAATTGAATGTAGGAGAATATAACACATTAGATCTGGTGGAAGAAAAGGGAAAGAAAGAGCATATGTTTTCTGTTTTTTATTTCACATGTACTAGAATAGCCACACAGTCAGATAGGATGCTGGAGATAATTCTGATGGATAACACAAGAGGGCAACTGTAGGTGTGCAAAGTTTCAGACTGATAACTTCAGGAATGGGTGAGCTACATGACATTTAGCATGAAGTCACCCAGGTGTCCCACACAGGTTGCCCAAATGTACCCAAGTGGCCGAATTGGTGAAATGACCTATAACTATATACAGCAGTGCAAATAACTATATACAACATATCAAAAAGCAATTCTAACACACACACACACACAAAAAATGTTTAAAAAAATTAGAAAATAAATATTTAATCCAGTACATGTCCAGGCCCATCTGAAGTTTGCTAGAGAGCATTTGGATGATCCAGAAGAAGATTGGGATAATGTCATATGGTCAGATGAAACCAAAATATAACTTTTTGGTAAAAACTCAACTCGTCGTGTTTGGAGGACAAAGAATGCTGAGTTGCATCCAAAGAACACCATACCTACTGTGAAGCATGGGGGTGGAAACATCATGCTTTGGGGCTGTTTTTCTGCAAAGGGACGACTGATCCGTGTCAAGGAAAGAATGAATGGGGCCATGTATCGTGAGATTTTGAGTGAAAACCTCCTTCCAGCAGCAAGGGCATTGAAGATGAAACGTTGGGTCTTTCAGCATGACAATGATCCCAAACACACCGCCCGGGCAACGAAGGAGTGGCTTCGTAAGAAGCATTTCAAGGTCCTGGAGTGGCCTAGCCAGTCTCCAGATCTCAACCCCATAGAAAATCTTAGGAGGGAGTTGAAAGTCCGTGTTGCCCAGCAACAGCCCCAAAACATCACTGCTCTAGAGGAGATCTGCATGGAGGAATGGGCCAAAATACCAGCAACAGTGTGTGAATACCTTGTGAAGACTTACAGAAAACGTTTGACCTCTGTCATTGCCAACAAAGGGTATATAACAAAGTATTGAGATAAACATTTGTTATTGACCAAATACTTATTTTCCACCATAATTTGCAAATACATTTATAAAAAATCCTACAATGTGATTTTCTGGATTTGTTTTCTCATTTTGTCTGTCATAGTTGAAGTGTACCGATGATGAAAATTACAGGCCTCTCTCATCTTTTTAAGTGGGAGAACTTGCACAATTGGTGGCTGACTAAATACTTTTTTGCCCCACTGTATCTATACGAATAGATACAGATCAAATCGTCACTATGTGGTGGTAATGACCGTCAAACATAGTTCAATTACTTGTCTTTTGCCCTCAAGAAAAGCAGAGGAAGACGTTGAGGTTGAGAAAAGGACGTATCAGTTGCCACAGGCTGTGTGTACATGTGTCTCACACCTGTGTATCACCCCTTCAGTTACAGGCTATTTGCAACACTCTCCCTTCCACAGCCACATAGTGGTGAGAAGAGGACCTCTTACAGCTGCAGATGTATCCGTTTACCTCTTTGATGTATATGAAAAAAACACTGGCATACTAAGCCCTGAATCCATCACAGTCTTGATATGGTGCGATATAATGCAATACTACTTAATTGGCACATTGGATTTGGGATTGCAATTAAATGAGGAAATTATAATCAAGGGTAGACATAATTACCAGAGGGCATAATTTGGCAACAATTAGGCATAATATCTCAAAGGGCTTAACTATGCGGACAGCAACACAATTATGCAATCGGCTCTTGAATTTGGAGGGATGAACATGTGAATGTGATCCAAAACAGTAAATCAGCATTCCTCCCCAAAATGTGTAAGGAATGTGTTATTGGGTCTACACAGGTGAGACAAACAGGGGATAGATTAGTACTGCCTCTATTTGGATTGTAAAACAATTTGGATTGTACAAATTAAAAAAATAAAATAATGCCTACCTCAGCCCGTTTCCCAAAGATGATCTTCCTCTCCTCTCTCCTCTATTTTCACAGAAAATGATTTGATGGCACCGATCGATCCTATGTGCTTCTGCAGTATCTCCAGGTGCGTTATGGATACGGTCCGCGGTGTTCATGCACTGTATGTGCCTGGCCCGTTTATGTATGAGTCTTTTCTGACTCATTGCTTCTACCGTACCAACATGTTGGAACAAAACAGCTGGAACGGTGCTGTAACTTCAGCCAGTGACAGACTCTGCGTTTGAATAGGGGGGGGTGATGCCCTGGGGAAAGAAAAGTAGATGGGTGGATGAAATACTGTAAATGATTTGATAAAATATGGGTGGATTTGCGTAATTATTGATATTTATTTTCTAAATAAGAGACAGGCTATTCTAGTCCATTTGGGATATTTGCATTTTCTGTAGCAAGGAAGTAGCATATTACATTGCTGCATTTTGCATTGCATGGCCTATTATGCAGTTGATTTTGAACTTAAAAAGGGAAAAATACAATTAAAACATACCTAGATAATTCTGAACGTTAACATGGAGAGAGGAAAATAACTTATTTATTTTTAAATCTGTTTTATTACACAGTCTACTCATAGGTCCATGTGCAAAGCCTAGGCTACTGTGATGGGGTGTTTTATTTTTAGATTCGTGGGAATCATAAAGTAGCATCAAATTCCACACTGTGTATCCAAATGGCCATTTGTTTTTTGTTTTTTTGGTTGGGCAGTGAATGGTACATCACTTCCTTGCTCATCATAAGGCTATCTATCATGTAATCACACAAATGAACTAAAGGGAAAGCTTCTGAATATAAGACACAGTTGAGGGGATATGTTGGCACGGATGAGTTTGTTGGCATGCTTGAATCTTGGAGTGTCAGTGAGGCCTGTTGTTTAAGTGTATTACATGCACGTGGTGTCAGACTCCCACCTGAACCAGGAATGCACTATGGCCTCTATTTATATCCAGTGTAGCTGAGAAAAAAAGAATAAATATTTGCACTGTTTTCCCTCCCCAAGCATCCAGGTCTTACAGTGATTAGACGAAAATGTATATTTAAAGATGGGAGTGATTTGAGATTCTACAGTGAAATGGTTTTAATAGAACCATGTACACACCCACATGTTTTTTCTCCTGAAGTTTAGGCTGTTGTTTTTGGCTGTGCAGAAATTACTGACAAAAAGGCATTTGTCTTTTCCTAACTGTATGAAAAACGTCTGAGAGCAAGACATTTATGTCAATACAGCCATTTCCATGATGTTTAAAACCGCTAAAGCTGTCTGACTCTGACCCTGTTTCTGCAACCCACTTATCTCTCAAGTTGTTCAATTCCCAAAAGGCTCATTTGTTCAATTCCCAGAAGACTCATTTGTTCGATTCCCAGAAGACTTGTTTGTTCGATTCTCAGAAGACTAATTTGTTGTTAAGCCAAGTCTTTCTAAGAATTGTGTAAGATTTTGTACTTTTGATGGAGTTGAAATCGCTCAACAAGACAGTGTCGTTGTCTGAACAAGTCTGAGTGAGACCTCCTGAGTGAAATGGGTTGTCAAATTCTTTATTGACAGATAAGCGTCCATTTTGATCATTCAACACTCATGGAGTTCTCTGGACAATAAAAATATATACAGTGGCCTCAAATGATTTATTTCCTTTTTTTTTCTACATTCTTTGCAATCCTATCTATGCCTATATGTTATTCCTCTTTATTGACTCTAACAACAAAAACTGGTTGGTAGGTTGGTGTAACGATGTCCGCTGAGAGTCGGGAACCAAGTTCAGGGAGAATACATTTAGTAAATAAACGAACATGAACAAAACAAGAAAGACGGACAGCGCACCGACATGACACAGACACAGAAACAATAACGCCTGGGGAAGGGAGACATAACTAGGGCAGGTAATCAGAGAGGTGATGGAGTCCAGGTGAGTGTCAATAAGCGCTGGTGCGCGTGACGATGGTGACAGGTAATCATCAGCAGTCTGGTGACCTGGAGGCCAGAGAGGGAGTATACGTGACAGTTGGACGCCTGGCAGAGTTGTTTTGACCTGTTAGCCTGGTTGGTCTAAACGGAGCTGTCACTTCAGCACCCGTAATGTGAAGATTTACTATGTCTTAACTTATAGCCCAGGCCTAGCGTGAAATTAGTGACGGTATTAAAAATCCCAAACTCTTAACCTAAAGGCAAAGACAAATCAGACAGGCACGTTCGAGTCTAGGCAGGCATGGACTGTGGATTTCAACCCACTCCTCGCTGCTATTACATTATAGAGAGAGGATAAAGAGTGTCTCTGCCTGTATCCCAAATGGCAGACTATTCCCTACAGTTCACTACTTTTGACCAGGGTTGTGGTCAGGCGTAGTGCACTATATTGGGAATCGGGTGCCATTTGGGATGGAAATATAAAAATAGTATTGCTATGTAGTTGAATACTAGCTTTAAACATGGGAGTGGGTGTAGCGGTTAGGTTACCCAACAGAAAAATACATATAGTACTTGAATTCTGAGACATGCCACCACGTCTTCAACCATCTCCCATCATCTCTCTGGCGGTCCTAATTAGTTGTTAAGAAAACTACTGAGGTGCTAGGCAGGTGACAGTTATAAGCCCTCTGCAAATCTGGGGGCTGCTAAGGTTGCGTGAAGTATGGTGACAAGGTGCCAACATCACTCAGTGGTATTACTTTGGCTGGCAAAGGTGATCTCCAAACACTGCGTTTCTAGCCATGACTCTCTCTTGGCATAGACAAGACAGAAACTATGTTCCTCTGGTTGCTTCTGAAGACATGTGGTTGTAAACAATGTTTGGGAAAAGACTGAGAGATACTACATATTGTACCTACATGTTGCGTGTATCTTAAGAAATGCATGCAGCTTCGTGCTAGGTCCTCATCTTACTTGTAATCCTTGTTTTTTTATAAACAAACAGTAGAATATAATAGTTAGTCCTGCGAGATGGAAATTTTCACAAAACATTTTTCATGTACTTTGTGGTTCAATCCAAGCTATTCAGTACGTAACTGATTGTGTGTGTATGAAGGTAACGTAAGGGGTTAGATATTCTGATGACTTCTTTGATGAATCACAGATTTTAATAGCGTCGAATACTATATGCCTTAGGGTAGCCTTAGTAGGACTGCCATGAATCTCCTCCCACAATGCACTATGGTTAGTCATTTGGCCTCTGGGTGATGTTGAAACTAGGTCCCACTGAACACCTGTCCTGTACAGTGCCCTAAGTCCTATAGCATTCATTTGGCTATATCTTTTTATTTATTTTATTTATATAAAGCGTCTTTTACCATTTACAAGATAAATATGTGTTTTCAGATTAGGCCTCGGTAGTTACAGACTGAAGCAACGCTTAGTCTTAGTCCGTTTTTGTTCTGCAGTGCCTCAAGATAAGACTGACTGGTTGAGTCACACCTTGTAACAAATTGGGTACAAGATCCTGAAAACCACAATGCACCACAGACAGGGATTTACAGTTGTGTCAGTGAGCAGAAGCAGGCAGCTTACCTGTGAGATCCCCTAGTATCTTATCGTGTAGTCATTGTGAGATTAGCCTAAATGTTACAACCTCCACAGACACACAATCATGCATGGTGAACCTTATAGCATGTCCCTGCGGAGCAGATAGGCCTATCTCTACTAACCTAACTACACTGAGTGTACAAAACATTAGGAACACCTTCCTAACATTGAGTGGCACCCACTTTCCCTCAGAACAGCCTAAATTTGTCAGAGCATGAACTCTACAAGGTGTCGAAAGTGTTCCACATGAATGCTGGCCCATGTTGACTCCAATGCCTCCCACAGTTGTGTCAAGTTGGCTTGATGTCCTTGGGTGGTGAACCATTATTCATACACACAGGAAACTGATGAGAGTGAAAAACCCAGCAGCGTTGCAGTTCTTGGCACAAACAGGTGAGCCTGGCACCTACTACCATACCCCGTTCAAAGGCACTTAAATAACAATCCACGTCTTAATTGTCTCAAGTCTTTAAAATCCTTCTTTAAGCTGTCTCATCCCATTCACCTACACTGATTGAAGGGGATTTAACAAGTGACATCAATAAGGAATCATAGCTTTCACCTCAGTTCAACTGGTCAGTCTATGTCATGGAAAGAGCAGGTGTTCCTAATGTTTTGTACACTCAGTGTATACAGTACCAGTCAAAAGTTTGGACACAGTTGTTCATTCAAGGGTTTTTCTTTATTTTTACTATTTTCTACATTGTAGAATAATAGTGAAGACATCATAACTATAAAATAATACATATGGAATCATGTAGTAACCAAAAAAGTGTTCAACAAATTAAAATATATTTTATATTTGACATTCATCAAAGTAGCCACCCTTTGCCTTGATGACAACTTTGCACACTTTTGGCATTCTCTCAACCAGCTTTATGAGGAAGTCACCTGGAATGCATTTCAATTAACAGGTGTGCCTTGTTAAAAGTTCATTTGTGGAATTTCTTTCCTTCTTAATGCATTTGAGCCAATCAGATGTGTTGTGACAAGGTAGGGGTGGTATACAGAAGATATCCCTATTTGATAAAAGACCAAGTCCATATTATGGTAAGAACAGATCAAATAGGCAAAGAGAAATGACAGTCCATTAATACTTTAAGACATAAAGGTCAGTCAATATGGAACATTTCAAGAACTTTGAACGTTTTTTCAAGTGCAGTCGCAAAAACCATCAAGCGTGGTGAAGAAACTGTCTCTCATGAGGACCGCCACAGGAAAGGAAGACCCAGAGTTACCTCTGCTGCAGAGTAAAAGTTCATAAGAGTTACCAGCCTCAGAAATTGCAGCCCAAATAAATTCTTCACAGATTTCAAGTAACAGACACATCGAATTGCTGTAAAGAAATCACTACTAAAGGACACCAATAATAAGAAGAGACTTGCTTGGGCCAAGAAACACGAGCAATGGATATTATTTTGGTCTGATGAGTCCATCCCATCTAGTTTCCGCTTAGTGGGACTATCATTTGTTTTTCAACAGGACAATGACCCAAAACACACCTCCAGGCTGTGTAAGGGCTATTTGACCAAGAAGGAGAGTGATGGAGTGCTGCATCAGATGACCTGGCTTCTACAATCACCCGACCTCAACCCAATTGAGATGGTTTGGGATGAGTTGGACCTCAGAGTGCAGCAAGCAAGTGGACAAAGGAAAAGCAGCCAACAAGTGCTAAGTACATGTGGGAACTCCTTCAAGACTTTTGGAAAAGCATTCCAGGTGAAGCTGGTTGAGAGAATGCCAAGAGTGTGCAAAGCTGTCATTAAGGCAAAGTGTGGCAACTTAAACAAATCTAAAATCTATATTTTATATAATATATTCTATATTTTGATTTATTTAACACTTTTTTGGTTACTACATGATTCCATATGTGTTATTTCATAGTTTTCATGTCTTCACTATTATTCTAGTATAAATAAAGAAGAACCCTTGAATGAGTAAGTTTGTCCAAACTTTTGACTGGTACTGTAAGTCTGTGCTACTAAACCACAGTTTTGGGACATATTTCTGTGAAAACGAAGAGACTATATCAAATGGGGAAATTACAAGGAATATGCCAGGGGGTTTCGACTTGTGATGCTGAGGCTTGCATGGCATGGTATTTCATTCATGTGATGGAATTCTGAAGGGTATAAATCTCATGAGGTTGACAGAGGTACATATGACTCACTTATGACCTGACCCTGTTTATTGCAATTTTTACATTTTAGTCATTTGGCAGAGTGGGATCCATTCCTGGACATGTTAGGGAAGGAGTTTTGGTGGAGTTCTCTCTCTCTCTCTATCTTTCTTCCAGTAAGAATAATAAAACATCGAGCACAATACATTTTTCAATCAACAATCACATAGCTGCTTTTATGCAACTTTATACTTCATACAATAGTGATGCAAAGTTGCATGAATATAATAACATATGAATCAGTTGCATTAACAATAGAAAGTATTAATAATTCATAATAATATAATCTACAATTAAGTAAATGTATCATTTGAACTTCTCACTAGGCCTATTTATTAAGTGATTAACACTATGTAGAACCCTTCTTGTCTTCCAAGAAACCCTTCTTGCCTTCCAAATAATCATCAAAGAACCCTTTCTTCCAAAAACTGTTCTTAGTGCAAAGGATTCTGAAAAAATATCATACAAATTCAGACAGTGGAGAAAACGTATTTTTGCCCTGATTGTGGCACAGGCTTCAATCCAATTGGATATCAAAGACACACATGAGGTCCCATACAGGGGACAATAGATATCATTGCAGTCTGTGAAATACTGTATGTTTGAAGTACACATGAGGACCATTTAGATGCAATGATTACAGAAGGCTATATACACTATGTATACAAAAGTGTGTGGACACAAATTAGTGGCTATTTCAGCCACACTTGTTGCTGACAAGTGTATCAAATCGAGCACACAGCCATGCAATCTCTGTAGACAAACATTGGCAGAGAATGGCCTTACTGAAGAGCTCAGTGACTTTCAACGTGGCACCGTCATAGGATGACACCGCCCCAACAAGTCAGCTCATCAAATTTCTGCCCTGCTAGAGCTGCCCCGGTCAACTGTGCTGTTATTGTGAAGTGGAAATGTCTAGGAGCAACAATGGCTCAGCCACAAAGTGTGATAGGCCACACAAGTTCACAACATAGGACCCCCGAGTGCTGAAGCACCTAGCTTGTAAAAATGGTCTGTCCTCAGTTGCAACACTCACTACCAAGTTCCAAACTCCCTTTGGATTTTTTGGATTTAACTAGGCATGTCAGTTAAGAACAAATTATTATTTGCAATGACAGCCTACCCCGGCCAAACCCGGACGACACTGGGCCAATTGTGCGCCACCCTATGGGACTCCCAATCCCAGCCAGTTGTGATACAGCCTGGATTCGAACCAGGGTGTCTGTAGTGATGCCTCTAGCACTGAGATGCAGCGCCTTAGACTGCTGCACCTCTCGGGAGTCCCAAATGTCAGCACAAGAACTGTTTGTTGGGAGCTTCATGAAATGGGTTGCCATGGCCGAGCAGCCGCACACAAGCCTAAGATCACTATGCACAATGCCAAGTGTTGGCTGGAGTGGTGTAAAGCTCACCGCCATTGGATTCCGGAGCAGTAGAAACACGTTCTCTAAATCACGCTTCACCATCTGGCAGTCCAACGGACAAATATTGGTTTGGCGGATGCCAGGAGAACGCTACCTGCCCCAATGTATACTGCCAACTGTAAAGTTTGGGGAAGGAGGAATAATGGTCTGGGCTGTTTTTCATGGTTCGGGCTAGCCCCCCCCCCCCCCCCCCTTCTTGTTTCAGCATGACAATGCCCCCGTGCACAAAGCGAGTCCCATACAGAAATGATTTGTCGAGATCAGTGTGGAAGAACTTGACTGGCCTGCACAGAGCCCTGACCTCAACCCCATCGAACACCTTTGGGAGCCAGGCCTAATAGCCCAACATCAGTGCCTGACCTCATTAATGTTCTTGCGACTGAATGGAAGCAAATCTCCACAGCAATGTTCCAAAATCTCTTGGAAAGCCTTCCCAGAAGAGAAGAGGCTGTTATAGCAGCAAAGGGGGGACAATCTCCATATTAATGCCCATGATTTTGGAATGAGATGTTCGATGACCAGGTGTCCACATACATTTACTTTTGATACTTACGTATATTTAAAACCAAATATTTTTAGACTTTTACTTTAGTATTTCAATGAGTGTCTTTCACTTTTATTTGAGATAATTTCTATTAAGGTATCTTTACTTTTACTCAAGTATGACAATTTACACCACTATCAGTTAGTGGATTTCTGGGCAACAGGAGTCTCTGCTAACTAATAATTAGTTATAGGATGACTAATAATGGAGTTGAATACACATCTGATAAGTTTAATTTTCCATTAATTACATGGCTATTATAATGTATTAATCAGTTGCACCATAATATCAAAATGCCTATGTAATTATATTATTAAGTTAAGTTACTGTTTTACATTTCCATTCTTTATTTATGTTATCTGTTTATTTATTTTACACCGGAAGTTATCGTCCAACTCGTTTTTTCCCCGGATTAATCCAACATGGCCGCGTCCTTGTGATTTACGATACATGTACAGTCAAGCGCAACATTTTTTGGAAACATGCAGATCAAAGATGTAGTAAAGTGGAATGTACGGGTGTCTATGCTGTACGCTTTCGGTATATGGACAATGCTTGGCACATACGGATATTATCAGTACACGGGGCGCAATGAAGAAAAGCCAGGTAGGCTACTCGCGTCACAGCAGCTCAGCTAACTAACTTGCTAGCAGTCACAGTTTGTCTAGGTAGCTATTTATCTAAATATCAATACCATAGCTACATATCACATTATATTATGGACTGTTATTGAACAAGCTGCCAATGATTTCTAATGGAAGTGCTTCCAAAGTTTGACAATATTGAATTTCCTTGACCTTGCAATTGTTGATAAACTCAAGCTAGACTTGTATCAGAATTCAGCACAAATTTACCTTTTATTCAATTACAAAATTGCATGTTTAGTAAATAATGTGTTCATCTTATCACCCTGCAGTCAAAGAAGAGAAGGAGGAACAACCTCCAAATCCTAGAGAAGTGACTATCCAGAGTGCACACATGAAAACCACCATCGTCTACAAGGAAAACTTTGTTCCTTATTCTACAAGGATGTACAATTTTGTCAGCTCGCTCAGTCGGGACTCTGCATCGGCTGACAGCCAAGACAATACAAAGTAATGGTGAAAAAGTGAAAATTGACATAAACTGATGCCATTGCCTGCCTAGGCTACCACATTTGAGATGTGTGTAGCAAAATACTTAGGAATTAACACTGTAAATTGTACATTGAATATATCTCTGTGTAAAATACACTGACTGAAATATTTGTCACTTGTACAATGAACTGAAATACCACAGTATCCCTCTGTTCGAGAACCCCGCTGCAAGCCTTGAAACCCTCTCTACCTACACTGCACACGTTCTCAATGCAAAGTGAGGACAACATCTGGCTGTTGAACTTCTAGATATGGCAGTGAAAACCTGTCCTGTGCATTGCTGCTGTATTACATTCAATCATATCAGATTTTTGCTGCAAAAATCTGAAATAGGACCATAACCTTTATCCAACTTGCAGTGTGTCTGACAAGCTGGCCTATATCATGTATAATTTTCAGCACTTCAAGATTAAATCAATAAAAATTCTGTCAAATAAACTTAGTTTGTAGATTAAGTGCAACTGCTAATTCAATGTTTGCTGTAATCTGTGTTGATCACAGTAATGTAATATCCATTTATCTGAGGACACACTACACATTAGCCTGTTATGATCTGTGGATTGTGTCTGGATGATACAATTGGGGAAGTACCAGTACCACTCGCCACAAATATTTTACAGTTGAAAATGTTCATGATGTGAAGAGGGAATTCAACAATTCTTTGAGGGTAGTGAAAGTTGATTTTTAAAAATGCCTCCTATCCTGCTGCGTTAGTTCTCCTTACCTGCTGCGTTAGTTCTCCGTGCCTGCTGCGTTAGTTCTCATTGCCTGCTGCGTTAGTTCTCCTTACCTGCTGCGTTAGTTCTCCTTGCCTGCTGCGTTAGTTCTCCTTGCCTGCTGCGTTAGTTCTCCTATCCTGCTGTGTTAGTTCTCCTTACCTGCTGCGTTAGTTCTCCTTACCTGCTGCGTTAGTTCTCCTTACCTGCTGCGTTAGTTCTCCTTACCTGCTGCGTTAGTTCTCCTTGCCTGCTGCGTTAGTTCTCCTTACCTGCTGCGTTAGTTCTCCTTGCCTGCTGCGTTAGTTCTCCTTGCCTGCTGCGTTAGTTCTCCTTACCTGCTGCGTTAGTTCTCCTTACCTGCTGCGTTAGTTCTCCTTGCCTGCTGCGTTAGTTCTCCTTGCCTGCTGCGTTAGTTCTCCTATCCTGCTGTGTTAGTTCTCCTTACCTGCTGTGTTAGTTCTCCTTTCCTGCTGCGTTAGTTCTCCTTACCTGCTGCGTTAGTTCTCCTTACCTGCTGCGTTAGTTCTCCTTACCTGCTGCGTTAGTTCTCCTTGCCTGCTGCGTTAGTTCTCCTTGCCTCCCCCCCCAGGTCACCCTGCACCAGCGCTCGCTTTGTGTTCCAGCGCCTCCTGATTTACAAATGAAGCACTGGATAAAGCAGATGCTTCTTGAGCCATACCACCAAGAGTAACTACAACTACTACATTTTAATCCGGGATGAAGATTAAAGGCTGGTTAATAAAAATGTGTTTTTGTCTACATACAGTCAGGTCCAAAATGATTGACACCCTTGATAAAGATGAACAAAAAGGACTGTATAAAGTAAATAATACAAATATTGAGCTACAATATTTTATGCTCCCAAACAAATTTCAATTCTAATATTTTATGCTAATAAAGACATTTTATCAAGTAAATATATATATATTTAAGATAAGGGTTGAAATTCATGTCTCCCATGTTTTCAATACTCCAGCACCATCTCCTTGTGAGGATAATGACACTGAGCCAACTCTGGATGGTTCTGACTTAGAATATGTGGACTACTACAAATACCTAGGTGTCTGGTTAGACTGTCGACTCTCCTTTCAGACTCACATTAAGCATCTCAAATCCAAAATTAAATCTAGAGTCAGCTTCCTATTTCGCAACAAAGAATCCTTCACTCATGCTGCCAAACATACCCATGTAAAACTGACTATCCTACCGATCCTTGACTTTGGCGATGTAATTTACAAAATAGCCTCCACAACTCTACTCAGCAAATTGGATATAGTCTATCACAGTGCCATCCGTACGACAAGTAATTTTTCCAATAATTGTTTCCAGACTTATTATTTCACTTATAATTCACTGTACCACAATTGCAGTGGGTCGGAAGTTTACATACACTAAGGTGACTGTGCCTTTAAACAGCTTGGAAAATTCCAGAAAATGATGTCATGGCTTTAGAAGCTTCTGGATGGCTAATTGACATTTGAGTCAATTGGAGGTGTACCTGTGGATGAATTTCAAGGCCTACCTTCAAACTCAGTGCCTCTGCTTGACATCATGGGAAAATCAAAAGAAATCAGCCAAGATCTCAGAAAAAAAATTGTAGACCTCCACAAGTCTGGTTCATCCTTGGGAGCAATTTCCAAACGCCTGAAGGTACCACGTTCATCTGTACAAACAATAGTGCGCAAGTATAAACACCATGGGACCACGCAGCTGTCATACCGCTCAGGAAGGGGACGCGTTCTGTCTCCTAGAGATTAACGTCTTTTGGTACAAAATGTGCAAATTAATTCCAGAACAACAGCAAAGGACCGTGTGAAGATGCTGGAGGAAACGGATGCTAAAGTATCTATATCCACAGTAAAATGAGTCCTATATCTAAATAACCTGAAATGCCGCTCAACAAGGAAGAAGCCACTGCTCCAAAACCGCCATAAAAATGCCAGACTACGGTGTGCAAGTGCACATGGGGACAAAGATTGTACTTTTTGTAGAAATGTCCTCTGGTCTGATGAAACAAAAATAGAACTGTTTGGCCATAAGGCCTACAAGCCTACAAACCTGACTCAGTTACACCAGCTCTGTCTGGAGGAATGGGCCAAAATTCACCCAACTTATTGTAGGAAGCTTGTGGAAGGCTACCTGAAATGTTTGACCCAAGTTAAACAATTTAAAGGCAATGCTACAAAATACTAATTGAGTGTATGTAAACTTCTGACCCACTGGGAATATGATGAAATAAATCAAATCTGAAGTCAATCATTCTCTCTACTATTATTCTGACATTTCACATTCTTAAAATAAAGTGGTGATCCTAACTGACCTAAAACAGGGAATATTTACTAGGATTAAATGTCAGGAATTGTGAAAAACTGAGTTTAAATGTATTTTGCTAAGGTATATGTAAACTTCCAACTTCAACTGTACTACCCACCACTGCGACCTGTATGCTCTCATTGGCTGGCCCTCGCTTCATATTCGTCGCCAAACCCACTGGCTCCAGGTCATCTATAAGTCTTTGCTAGGTAAAGCCCCGCCTTACCTCAGCTCACTGGTCACCATAGCAACACCCACTCGTAGCAAGCGCTCCAGCAGATATAGTTCACTGGTCATCCCCAAAGCCAACACCTTCTTTGGCTGCCTTTCCTTCCAGTTCTCTGCTGCCAATGACTGGAACAAATTGCAAAAATCACTGAAGCTGGAGGCTTATATCTCCCTCACTAACTTTAAGCATCAGCTGTCAGAGCAGCTTACCGATCATTGCACCTGTATACAGTCCATCTGTAAATAGCTCACCCAACTACATCATCCCCATACTGTTATTTTTTGTTGTTGCTCTTTTGCACCACTGTATCTCTACTTGCACATCATCATCTGCACATCTTTGACTCCAGTGTTAATGCTAAATTGTAATTATTTTGCCACTATTGTCTATTTATTGCCTTACCTCCCTAACTTTACTACATTTGCACACGCTGGACATAGATTTTTCTATTGTGTTATTGACTGTACGTTTGTTTATCTCATGTGTAACTCTGCGTTGTTGTTTTTGTCGCATTGCTTTGTTTTATCTTGGCCACGTCGCAGATGTAAATGAGAACTTGTTCTCAACTGGCCTACCTGGTTAAATAAAGGTGAAATATATATGTATATATATATATTTTTTTAAATGTAAATGTTTTATGAGATTGGAGAACACTTTGGTCGGGATCTTTGACCATTCCTCCATATAAAATCTTTCCAGATCCTCGATTTTCTTGTGTGTGCTTGGGGTTATTGTCTTGCTGGAAGATCCATTTGCGGCCTAGTTTCAGCCTCCTGACAGAGGCAACCAGGCTTTTGGCTTAAATGTCCTGGTACTTGGTAAAGTTCATGATGCCGTTGACGTTAACAAGTGCCTCTAGACCAGTGGAACCAAAGTAAACCCCGTAACATCCAAGATCCACCATGTATATCTGAAAGGGGTAAAAAAAACAAAAAAAAAAACACTAAATTAAAAGCCACCTGAAGACCTAGTCATGATTCCTGCATTTTCATAGACCCTGTAACCAAAATACAGGTATCGGGTCTGTGTGAATGGTGCTCTGCTTTTTTTCAGGTAAATTCATTAACACAAACAGGCCCAATGCGAACATGGTTTAACAACACCTTACCCTTCCAATGTGCCAGTTACCCACTGATATGTATCAAAGGGGTACAGTATACTGTCTGCAAGAAGATAGTAATTAAGGCGCTGTATGAAAGGGGGTCAACATTGCCTTATATATGTTTAATTTTTTACATTTTTATTACAATTTTATATTACCACATTTTCTGTTTGAAGTGGGTATTACACTGCCCTCCAGGAGTTGCTGAATTTCCTCTTCATTTTGCTCCACAATTCATGCACCCTGGTGTGGAGAGCGAGGTAGTGACAGTGCTCCCTTCCCTTTGAAAATGCTCATAATGACAGTACCGTAAGTTTTTGGGGCAAATGTGCAAAACACCAATTTAACTCCAGGAATCAGTACAGAAGGTATTTTAAGCATTTTCATGCTGTCTGATATGGTAGCAAAAGTTATCTACTGTACTCCCAACTGCTGCCGCTAGATGCCTCTGACAACGCAGCAAGGTTTCATGGGAAGTATGACGTTTACGTCTTTGCACCACTTCAATCTGATTCATTCTAGCGAGCGAGCTAATCAAAACAATGAAGGCAATCATTCAAAGAGTGTCAAACAGCGAGCGTGTCAGGTGAGTAACGCTGTCTACTTGTTATTATTTTATTTCTTTATCGCTCATAGTGTCAAAGAATGACAGAATCACCGGTAGGCACTTTGCAGGCAGCACAGAGGATTGCTAACGTTAGCTACCGTAGTTTGGTAGCCGCACGGCTATCCAGTCAAACGTATTTACAAAACACTTTTTCAGTGGTGTAAAGTAACTTAATTAAGTAAAAACACTTTAAAGTACTACTTAAGTCGTTTTAGGGGGTATCTGTACTTTACTATTTATATTTTTGACAACTTTTACTTTCACTTCTACATTCCTAATGAAAATAATGTACAATGTACTCCATACATTTGCAGCCTACTACTACTTGCAAGACTGCCAGTGTGTGCTAGATTAACCACACTTTTTGAGGAGGATGTGTCTCACACTGAATAATGAAAAGGACAATTATTTTATTGATTTGATAATTCTGTCCTGTGTTGTCACAGTGGGAGAGGTGCCCATCAGCCCAATAGGCAGAGGACTGTGTGTGTTGCTGGGTATATCCATGGAGGACACACAGAAGGATGTGGACTACATGTGAGTGTGGGTTCATTTAGTCACAAAACATTATCTTTGCACTACGGTACTGTAGCCCTTCTCCTACATAGGCAGGGCATAAGGGTCAGGTTCATATCTGTAATAGGAATTTGTAAGACAACCGTAGCATTCACATAGAGCTATTCATTTTTTATTTAGCCCAATAAGTTTGGAACATCTGCACAAAATACTTGCTCACTCCTATAGCCATCTCCTCTGTGACCCCAACACTTGGATTCTAATAAATGAATTATATATTTCAATCAATTCTATGCCCCAACATTAATTTCTTTGCTTCTCAGGGTTCGTAAGATCCTCAACCTGCGTTTGTTTGACGATGAGAACGGCCGGGCGTGGAGCAAAAGCGTCATGGACAGGGAATGTGAAGTCCTGTGTGTCAATCAGTTCACTCTGCAGTGCATAATAAAGGGTAACAAGCCAGACTTCCATGCCTGCAGAGCTGTCCCAGCCCTTCTATAATAACATCCTGGAACACCTGAGGAGCACCTACAAGCCGGAGATGATCAAAGGTGGGTGAACACACAGGACTAAATAGAAAATTATATTACTATGGGTGAACATCATTGACTGACACTGCAGGCTTACAGTCTGCTAAATACACACTAGGCCTATATCAGCTGCTATAACTATATTACGAGCTACTAAACAAGCCTGAGAGGATCAAAGGTGGGTAGCCTAGCGGTTAGAGCGTTGGTACAGTAACCAACATGTTTCTTGTTCGAATCCCAGAGCTGGCAAGGTGTAAAAATCTGCCGTTCTACCCTTGAGCAAGGCAGTTAACAACAACTGCTCCCCGGGTGCCGATGATGTCGGTTAAGGCAGCCCCCCGCACCTCTCTGGTTATGAGGGGATGGGTTAAATGCGGAAGACACATTTCAGTTGAATGCATTGAGTTGTACAACCGACTAGGTGTCAGTGTTCCCTCTAAGCTGCGTACAGCTCCCGTCAGACTGCCGCGCAGACAAAATATCCGTCCAGCCAGAGAAGCATGAGTTTGAACTTTACTCACCTTTCTTGAGATTTCCCCTTTAACACTATCAACATTTCGCTCTACTGTGGGAGTTGTGATCGAATCAACGCAATGTTAACCAATTTCAATGTAACATACCGACATTAAACAAACTATTCAAAACTTGGTATGCAAAACTAACTGTGAAAGATATTTTATTTGTAGGCAGAGCGCATTGGAGTAGGATTCTATAGTATTGCCCGTCAAGAGTCAGGCCCGTACCCTACACAGACCAGTGCGCCATAACTAATCAGAGCTGCAGTAGGCCTATATGCAAATAACCATTGCCACATATGGATCTGTGTCTTTCACTTTGAACTGGACTGTTTTTAGACTACATTATGAGCGATCGCGAATAGATGCTCTTGTTTTGAGATCAGAGCGAGAGCCACCTGTGCACGTTTGTTCATATTCTTTGCTAGTTAGTGAGTTATTAGCCCAGTTATAGCTCATTTCTAGTGCTTCCTACAAAAACACAAAACGTCTACATGTCTTGCCCTCTTTGAAAACGAGTCAGGTAAATAGATTTTTTGTAGGTCTTAAAAGGGGCAGTGTTGTATTTTGAGACAATAAGCAGAGTATAGCTTAATTTGTCTGATTCTCTGTAATAATGGTATGGAAATAATGTATTTTATTTTGAAAAGTGGTTTCTTGGAATAAAAAATCACACGTTTCAGTCACCTCCTTGTCTGAATGACAGGTGTATAAACAGGCAGTGCTTGACATGAACATGTTTTTTTTTTTCAAAAGTCTCATGGAATGTAGACTTACATTGAACACCACACATTGGCTGCTACTGTTGGCTGAATGATAGAACAGCTATTTCCATGTTATAATGTTAGGGGATGCATTTCTCCATTGTTTTTGATGGTAGGCCACTCGGGTAGGCCTACATTATGATCAAATAGCCACGGTAGCCTACTTGACCACTCTTACAACTGTAACTTAAAGGAGGTACAACCTCAGTGTTCACAGTAAACGCGTCCTGGAAGTTGCACAGAATTTTCACAACCTTCAAGTTTGTGCTCAGCAGACCTTAAATTTGCTCAGTGCCCAATTTTTTTTTGAGGGAACATTGCTTGGTATCCCATTTCCTTTTCTCACTATTGAGTTGAACCAAGCTGAGGTGTGTGATGCGCTGACCTGGTTACGCTTCCACTTTAGTGGCTGGAACCATGCTGGAAAGGACAATGTGAACCGGTAATATCAGAGCCAGCACTATAGGTCGGGTCAGCGCGATAGTCTGAAAAGGGTACAAGACTACAGTAGGCTCCACAAGCACTAGGCCTATACACTGAGTGTACAAAACATTTTTCATGACATAGACTGACCAGGTGAAAGCTATGATCCGTTATTGATGTCACTTGTTAAATCCACTTCAATCAGTGTAGATGAAGGGGAGGAGACAAGTTAGAGAATGATTTTTAAGCCTTGAGTCAATTGATACATGGATTGCAGATGTGTGCCATTCCGAGGGTGAATGGGCAAGACAAAATATTTAAGTGTCTTTGAACGACATATGGTAGTAGGTGCCAGGCGCACTGGTTTGTGTCAAGAATTGCAACGCTGCTAGGTTTTTCACACTCATCTGTTTCCTGTGAGAATCAAGAATGGTCCACCACCCAAAGGACATCCAACTTGACACAACTGTGGGATGCATTGGAGTCAACATGGGCCAGCTTTCGACACCTTCTAGAATCCATACCCCGTCAAATTGAGGCTGTTCTGAGGGTAAGGGGAGGGGGTGTTCCTAATGTTTGTTATACTCAGATATAGTGATATTGTAATATACACTATCTGCTGGCCTGGGCTGGGTGAGAGAAACACTGCAAAATGAGCCATATATGGAGTTTTTAAAATAGACTGCTATTGTACAGAATTTCACATCCAGTGACCCAAAAGTGTCAAGGACACTTTGCTGTGTAGGCAGTTTGTGGGCGGAGAGAAATGGACTCTCATAAGACACTCTAGATAGGAAAAGCCTAAATGAAGAGATGATTTTGATACCTTGGATATTTAATAGATATGTAAAAGGATCTGCATTCTTCTAAGTGTGTGGTTTTAATATTTAATGGCATTGGGTCAATGTTTTGCTCGGTACTGATTGCAAAAGGTAATTTGTTCAAGCGAAGAGGTGAAGCTAAAGTGAACAAAAATATAAACGCAACATGCAACAATTTCAAAGATTTTACTGAGTTACAGTTCATATAAGGAAATAAGTAAATTAAAGTAAATTCATTAGGCCCTAATCTATGGTTTTCACCTGACTGAGAAGGGGTGCTGCCATGGGTGGGCCTGGGAGGGCATAGGCCCACCCACTTAGGAGACAGGCCCAGCCAATCAGAATGAGTTTTTCCCCACAAAGGGGCATTATTACAGACACCATCCCCCTCAGATGATCCCGCAGGTGAAGAAGCCAGATGTGGAGGTGGTAAGCGGTTGCGACGCCGGTTGGATGGACTGCCAAATTCTGTAGAATGACGTTGGAGGCAGCTTATGGTAGAGAAATGAACATTCAATTATCTGGTAACAACTCTGGTGGACATTCCTGCAGTGAACATGCCAATTGCACGCTCCCTCAAAACTTGGGACATCTGTGGCATTGTGTTGTGTGACAATTTTAAAGTGGCCTTTTATTGTCTTCAGCACAAGGTGCACCTGTGTAATGATCATGCTGTTTAACCAGCTTCTTGATTATCCACACGTGTCAGGTGGGTGGATTATATTTGCGAAGGAGAAATGCTCACTAACAGGGATGCAAAGAAATTTCTGCACAAAATCTGAGAGAAATAAGCTTTTTGTGCGTATGGAAAATCTCTGGGATATTTTTATTTCAGCTCATGAAACATGGGACCAACATTTAACATTTTATTTTTGTTCAGTGTAATTGATAGCCTAAGGTGAATATCACAAACACTTGGAGAACAATAGTGAATAGAAGGGTTGCTGTTCATAGCCTGGGGAATTGAGACACAAGCTTAAGGCTTGACCAGGGTTAGGGTTGATAAGCCAATGCATTCCTAAGTGAAACAGCCTAGACTACAGGGTCACATGCAGTAGCCTTTATCCTTGAGGCCACTCAAGACTTGACTCCTAACCGGAAAGGCTCGGAATCAGTTGAATCGCCTGCTTTCCTGTTGAAACAGAGGAAACATACGTTGGCCTATAAGGTCATAGTTCACAGTGCAAATGTTATGGTTGTTCCACACATCTAGATAGGGGGTGTTTTTTTTCAGGCCATGTTTGTTAGTGAATTGGGTCTATAAGGTCATAGTTCATAGTTTTTATTTTTTTATTTCACCTTTATTTAACCTGGTAGGCCAGTTGAGAACAAGTTCTCATTTACAACTGCGACCTGGCCAAGATAAGGGAATGCGGTGTGACACAGAGTTACACATGGGATAAACAAACATACAGTCAGAACACAATATAAAAATCTATATACAGTGTGTGCAAATGTAGTAAGATTAGGGAGGTAAGGTAATGAATAGGACGTTGTGACAAAATAATTACAATTTAGCATTAACACTGGAGTGATAGATGTGCAGAAGATGAATGTGCAAGTAGAGCTACTGGGGTGCAAATGAGCATAAAAATGAATAACAATATGGGGATGAGGTAGTTGGGTGGGCTATTTACAGATGGGCTGTGTACAGGTGCAATGATCGGTAAGCTGCTCTGACAGCTTATGCTTAAAGTTAGTGAGGGAGATATAAGACTCCAACTTCAGTGATTTTCGCAATTCGTTCCAGTCATTGGCAGCAGAGAACTGGAAGGAAAGGCGGCCAAAGAAGGAGTTGGCTTTGGGGATGACCAGTGAAATACACTGCTCAAAAAAATAACGAGAACACTAAAATAACACATCCTAGATCTGAATGAATTAAATATTCTTATTAAATACTTTTTTTCTTTACATAGTTGAATGTGCTGACAACAAATTCACACAAAAATTATCAATGGAAATCAAATGTATCAACCCATGGAGGTCTGGATTTGGAGTCACACTCAAAATTAAAGTGGAAAACCACACTACAGGCTGAATCCAACTATGATTTAATGTCCTTAAAACAAGTCAAAATGAGGCTCAGTAGTGTGTGTGGCCTCCACGTGCCTGTATGACCTCCCTACAACGCCTGGGCATGCTCCTGATGAGGTGGCGGATGGTCTCCTGAGGGATCTCCTCCCAGACCTGGACTAAAGCATCCGCCAACTCCTGGACAGTCTGTGGTGCAACGTGGCGTTGGTGGATGGAGCGAGACATGATGTCCCAGATGTGCTCAATTGGATTCAGGTCTGGGGAACGGGCAGGCCAGTCCATAGCATCAATGCCTTCCTCTTGCAGGAACTGCTGACACACTCCAGCCACATGAGGTCTAGCATTGTCTTGCATTAGGAGGAACCCAGGGCCAACACCCGCACCAGCATATGGTCTCACAAGGGGTCTGAGGATCTCATCTCGGTACCTAATGGCAGTCAGGCTACCTCTGGCGAGCACATGGAGGGCTGTGCAGCCCCCCAAAGAAATGCCACCCCACACCATGACTGACCCACCGCCAAACCGGTCAGGCTGGAGGATGTTGCAGGCAGCAGAACGTTCTCCACGGCGTCTCCAAACTGTCACGTCTGTCACATGTGCTCAGTGTGAACCTGCTTTCATCTGTGAAGAGCACAGGACGCCAGTGGCGAATTTGCAAATCTTGGTGTTCTCTGGCAAATGCCAAACGTCCTGCACGGTGTTGGGCTGTAAGCACAACCCCCACCTGTGGACGTCGGGCCCTCATACCACCCTCATGGAGGCTGTTTCTGACCGTTTTAGCAGACACATGCACATTTGTGGCCTGCTGGAGATCATTTTGCAGGGCTCTGGCAGTGCTCCTCCTGCTCCTCCTTGCACAAAGGCAGAGGTAGCGGTCCTGCTGCTGGGTTGTTGCCCTCCTACGGCCTCCTCCACGTCTCCTGATGTACTGGCCTGTCTCCTGGTAGCGACTCCATGCTCTGGACAGTACGCTGACAGACACAGCAAACCTTCTTGCCACAGCTCGCATTGATGTGCCATCCTGGATGAGCTGCACTACCTGACCCACTTGTGTGGGTTGTAGACTCCGTCTCATGCTACCACTAGAGTGAAAGCACCACCAGCATTCAAAAGTAACCAATACATCAGCCAGGAAGCATAGGAACTGAGAAGTGGTCTGTGGTTATCACCTGCAGAACCACTCCTTTATTGGGGGTGTCTTGCTAATTGCCTATAATTTCCACCTGTTGTCTATTCCATTTGCACAACAGCATGTTAAATGTATTGTCAATCAGTGTTGCTTCCTAAGTGGACAGTTTGATTTCACAGAAGTGTGATTGACTTGGGAGTTACATTGTGTTGTTTACGTGTTCCCTTTATTTTTTTGAGCAGTGTATATCTGCTGGAGCGCGTGCTACGGGTGGGTGTTGCTATGGTGACCAGTGAGCTGAGAAATGTAATGTAAATGACATCGCCAAAGTCAAGGATCGGTAGGATTGTCAGTTTTACGAAGGTATGTTTGGCAGCATGACTGAAGGATGCTTTGTTGCGAAATAGGAAGCTGATTCTAGATTTAATTTTGGGTTGGAGATGCTTAATGTGAGTCGGGAAGGAGAGTTTACAGTCTAACCAGACACCTAGGTATTTGTAGTTGTCCACATATTCTGAGTTAGAACCGTCCAGAGTAGAGGTCGACCGAATATGATTTTTCAACGCCGATACCGGTTATTGGAGGACCAAAAAAAGCCGATACCGATTTAAAAATAATAATAAAAAAATATATATTAAAAAAAAGATGTATATTTGTAATAATAACAATTACAGCAACACTGAATGAACACTTATTTTAACTTAATATAATACATCAATAAAAATCCATTTAGCCTCAAATAAACAATGAAACATGTTCAATTTGGTTTAAATAATGAGTGTTCAAAGTGTTGGAGAAGAAAGTAAAAGTGCAATATGTGCCATGTAAAAAAGCTACCGTTTAAGTTCCTTGCTCAGAACATGAGAACATATGAAAGCTGGTGGTTCCTTTTAACACAAAACTTCAATATTCCAAGGTAAGAGGTTTTAGGTTGTAGTTAATATAGTATTTATAGGACTATTTCTCTCTATACAATTTGTATTTCATATACCTTTTACTATTGGATGTTCTTATAGGCACTTTAGTATTGCCAGTGTAACAGTATAGCTTCCGTCCCTCTCCTCACCCCTACCTGGGCTCGAACCCGGAACACATCGACAACAGCCACCCTCAATGCATCGTTACCGATCGCTCCACAAAATCCGCGGCCCTTGCAGAGCAAGGGGAACAACTACTCCAAGTCTCAGAGCGAGTGACGTTTGAAACGCTATTAGCGCGCACCCCGCTAACTAACTAGCCATTTCACATCGGTTACACCAGCCTAATCTCGGGAGTTGATAGGCTTGAAGTCATAAACAGTTCAATGCTTGAATCACAGCGAAGAGCTGCTGCCAAAACGCACGATAGTGCTGTTTGAATGAATGCTTACGAGCCTGCTGCCTACCATCGCTCACGAGCCTGCTGCCTACCATCGCTCAGTCAGACTGCTATATCAAATCATAGACTTAATTATAACATAATAACACAGAAATACAAGCCTTTGTTCATTCAATATGGTAGAATCCGGAAACTATCATTTCAAAAACAAAACGTTTATTATTTCAGTGTAAATTTTGCTGTTACATTGTACAACCTTCAATGTTATGTCATAATTACATAATCTGGCAAATTAGTTCGCAACGAGCCAGGCGGCCCAAGCTGTTGCATATAACCTGACTCTGCGTGCAATGAACGCAAGAGAAGTGACACAATTTAATCTGGTTAATATTGCCTGCTAACCTGGATTTCTTTTAGCTAAATATGCAGGTTTAAAAATATATACTTCTGTGTATTGATTTTAAGAGAGGCATTGGTGTTTATGGTTAGGTACAGTCATGCAACGATTGTGCTTTTTTCGCAAATGCGCTTTTGTTAAATCTGTTTGGCAAAGTTGGCTGTCTTTGTTAGGAAGAAATAGTCTTCACACAGTTCGCAACGAGCCAGGTGGCCCAAACTGCTGCATATACCCTGACTCTGTTGCAAGAGAAGTGACACGATTTACCTAGTTAAAAGAAATTCATTTTAGCAGGCAATATTAACTAAATATGCAGGTTTAAAAATATATACTTGTCTATTGATTTTAAGAAAGGCATTGATGTTTATGGTTAGGTACACGTTGGAGCAACGACAGTCCTTTTTCGCGAATGCGCACTGCATCGATTATATGCAACACAGGACACGCTAGATAAACTAGTAATATCATCAACCATGTGTAGTTAACTAGTGATTATGATTGATTGATTGATTGATTGTTTTTTACAAGATAAGTTTAATGCTAGCTAGCAACTTACCTTGGCTTCTTACTGCATTCGCGTAACAGGCAGGCTCCTCGTGGAGTGCAATGAGAGGCAGGTGGTTAGAGCGTTGGACTAGTTAACTGTAAGGTTGCAAGATTGAATCCCCGAGCTGACAAGGTAAAAATCTGTCGTTCTGCCCCTGAACAGGGCAGTTAACCCACCGTTCCTAGGCCGTCATTGAAAATAAGAATGTGTTCTTAACTGACTTGCCTAGTTAAATAAAGGTGTAAAAAAAATACAGATTTCCAATTGTTATGAAAACTTGAAATCGGCCCTAATTAATCGGCCATTCCGATTAATCAGTCAACCTCTAGTCCAGAGTAGTGATGCTAGACGGGCGGGCGGGTGCGGGCAGCAATCGGTTGAAGAGCATGCATTTAGTTTTACTTGCTTTTAAGAGCAGTTGGAGGCCATAGAAGGAGTGTTGTATGGCATTGAAGCTCGTCTGGAGGTTTGTTAAGTGTCCAAAGAAGGGCCAGAAGTATACAGAATGGTGTTGTCTGCGTGGAGGTGGATCAGAATCACAAGCTGCAAGAGCGGCATCATTGATGTATACAGAGAAAAGAGTCGACCCGTGAATTGAACCCTGTGGCACCCCCATAGAGACTGCCAGAGGTCCGGGCAACAGGCCCTCCGATTTGACACAATGAACTCTATCTGAGAAGTATTTGATGAACCAGGCGAGGCAGTCATTTGAGAGTCGGAAAGCCTTGGCCAGGTCGATGAAGACAGCTGCACAGTATTGTCTTTTATCGATGGCGGTTATGATTTCGTTTAGGACCTTGAGAGTGGCTGAGGTACACCCATAACCAGCTCGGAAACCAGATTGCATAGCGGAGAAGGTATGGTGGGATTCGAAATGGTCAGTGATCTGTTTGATAACTTGGCTTTCGAAGACTCTAGAAAAGCAGGGTAGGATAGATATAGGTCTGTAACAGTTTGGGTCTAGAGTGTCTCCCCCTTTGAAGAGGGGGATGACCGCGGCAGCTTTCCAATCTTTAGGGATCTCAGACAATACGAAAGAGGTTTAACAGGCGAAAAATAGGGGTTGCAACAATTGCGGCGGATAATTTTAGAAATAGTGGGTCCAGATTGTCTAGCCCAGCTGATTTGTAGAGGTCTGGATTTTGCAGCTCTTTCAGAACATCAGCTATCTGGATTTGGGTGAAGGGAAAGTGGGGGAGTCTTGGGCAAGTTGCTGTATGGGGTGCAGAGCTGTTGGCCGGGGTAGGGGTAGCCAGGTGGAAAGCATGGCCAGCCGTAGAAACAATCTTATTGAAATTCTCAATTATCGTAGATTTATCGGTGGTGACAGTGTTTCCTAGCCTCAGTGCAGTGGGCAGCTGGGAGGAGGTGCTCTTATTCTCCATTGACGTTACAGTGCAAAGATTATGGTGTTTCCACATCTACATAGGGGGTGGGTTTGTCAGGCCATGTTTGGTGGTGAATTATATGGTTGTTGGTCACAGCATAGAAATAAACGTTGTTATATAACATTTTCGGGGTGGCAGGTAGCCTCGTGGTTAGAACGTTGGACTAGTAACCGAAAGGTTGCAAGATCGTATCCCCGAGCTGACAAGGTAAAAAAATCTCTCTTTCTGCCCCTGAACAAGGCAGTTAACCCACAGTTCCTAGGCCGTCATTGAAAATAAGAATTTGTTCTTAACTGACTTGCCTAGTTAAATAAAGGTAAAATTAAAAATAAAGCTAAAATATACATATATTTAATTATATGGGTCACAGTGCAAGGGCAGTTCCACATTGGGGTAGTTTTCTTTTATCAGGTCGTAGTTGGTGATGGTGTTTGGTGGTGAATTGGTTCAAGCCACCGGGGAGAAGGTGTAGTGGAGGAACTCTGTGTCCCTGCTTGTAGTGGGACGCAAGCTCTCTAATTAGTCTTCTCACTGCCAAGGCCCAATCGCCTGAGTGGGAGAAACGAGATGATTCGGCGCTTTTTAGAACACACCACCCAGCCACCGGTTTCATGGGCAGATGATGTAATAAATCGAAACATACCTGGACCAAAGGGGAACATTTAAGTATAAACTTCCTGTCTTATTGTATCTTAACACCCTCTACCCCCAGGTCCCTGTTGTACAGAGATGTCACCTGCTTATAAATCATTGATATAGATTAATATGCACAATAAGCAAACTGCAGTGGCTGTTACTGGATGGAAACGTTGTGTTGTCATTTATATTGGCCTATAGAGGAAGGGGGAAACGAAGGAGGATCCTAGTTCTTTTAACTGTTTTAGACTCATTTAGATGTATTAAGGTTAACCTTCACATTTTCCTTTTGTCTTGTGTTTTTAGACGGGCAGTTTGGGGCCTACATGCAGGTTCACATCCAGAATGACGGACCAGTCACCATCGAACTGGTGTCTCCTTCTGCTCCCATGGACCCCAAACAGGTACAGTTGATGCTGTTGATTTCTGCAAGCAGGAAGTTGGCCCATGGTGTATGATGGTGTCATATTGCGGAGTCTCCCTTTATTAGGCTATGTATTGCTAGACTATATTTGTTCTAAATTGTTCAGACGTTCTCTCAGCACTCTATCTATCTGCCCTGCTATCCTCCAGCAGGTGGTGCTGCAGGCCTAACTTCTTGTAGTAACAGATGGAGAACGGACCATGATCAACATGCAAAGCTGCACTATTGTTTTTCTTAGTGCAGTGTTAGTCAACCTCTGGTCCATGGACCGGCACCGCTCCCTGAGATGTGGCTTACTGGTCCCTGAGATAGCTGTCAGACATTTAGTTGGTCAGTTTTCTGGCTTCAAGGAGGTGAACCATAGATCTTTTTTTAATATCTTTTTTATTTCATTTTACCTTTATTTAACTAGGCAAGTCAGTTAAGAACAAATTCTTATTTTCAGTGACGGCCTAGGAACAGTGGGTTTAACTGTCTGTTCAGGGGCAGAACGACAGATTTGTACCTTGTCAGCTCGGGGGTTTGCTAGTCCAACGCTCTAACCACTAGGCTACCCTGCCGCCCCAGTCCCTGATACAAAAACCAATCCTGATACTGTAGATGTGTACTGATTATCCCATGAATCTGTCCTGCTCTGTCCCAGCACCCCTCTGGCCTAGCTGAAAGACCACTGATTGACCAGAAGTGTCCAGAAGTGTGTGTGTGTGGAGGCGACATAACATATGATTGGCAGGCCAGGGCGAGGTGTGTGTGTGTGGGGGGGGGGGGCACCACCACCACCACCACCACCACCACCACCACCGCATGGGTGCCCCCGCTCTCCCCACAGGGATCGGTTGACTCCTGAGTCACTGTGCACTCTGTTACCATAACGACGGCCTCTGAAGGGGAGACTCAGGCCATGCTGGCTAAGAAATATATTTGGATGTGGAATAATGATTTATGAGTTCTGATGTGTAGCCGAAGTAGTGACAAGTTCACCCACAATGTTATATTAATAATGGTTGTCTTCTCTTAGGGACAGTTTCCTGGACCTAGATTAAGCTCTGTCCTGGACTATAAAGCATGCTCAATCTAAATTCTCCATTGAACATGCTTTTAGGACTAGGCTTAATCCTGATCCAAGAAACCTTCATGTTTTATAACACAGAGGGATTTGAAGGAGCCTTGATGAATGTGTTTACGCCACCACATCTACTTGAAAACATTGCGCTATGATCCAAACTTAGCAGAAAGCAGTCAGGTCCACTCCAAACAGCAGCAGCCATGAGGGAGTAGGGACATCCCTCCCTGCTTCTCCTAAACCATCCGCTTCACATTGTATTTTTTTCAAATCAAATCAAACTTTATTTGTCACATGCTCCGAATACAACAAGTGTAGACCTTACCGTGAAATGCTTACTTACAAGCCCTTTAACCAACAGTGCAGTTCAAGAAGAGTTAAGAAAATATTTACCAAATGAATTAAAGTAAAAAAAATAAATAAAAGTAACACGATAAAATAACAATATCGAGGCTATATACAGGGAGTACCGGTATCAAGTCAATGTGCGGAGGTACAGTGAGTCATTTGAAATGGTAGTGTTTTAGTTATTTGTCAATTGTTGAAGACTTTCTGAATGTGATTCCAGTCACTTCTGTGTGTGCATGCGTGGTCTTTGTGTGTGTAAACTTGGCTGACTGCTCGGTCCAATGGATGTAAGCGGCAGTCCTCAGAATTTTAATCTAGTCTGTTTTGGATATTTGGGATGTTGTTGTGCAGTTAGAGGGGAGTATGCCAATACTGAGAGGATCACCAGTCAACTGGGGGAGCAGCTTAAAAACACACACACACAGACATTTCCTTTCTATGAATCAGAAGCTTTATCGGATCCTAGGAGAGGGACAACAGAGCCTTTCAAACAATACCATTACGTTATCCTGTTTCTATTGTTCTGTGAAAGTAATTTGGAATATGAAACAGTGGTCTTAATCACTGAAATGTCAAGTGATCATTTTTATTGGGGGTTTTCTAAGCCACACAACACCCTGGGTAAGATGGTATATTGCTTGCTAGCTAGCTAACCCCGATGTAGTTTGTACAGGGATAACTAGATACATGGTGGTTTTTTAAAGTCTTATTCCCTTTAAATAATTAAGAGTTTGTGGGATGTTGTGGCTTTAGCATGACATTTAAGTCATAAATATTTCCTGTGGCGCTCATGAAAGTTTTAGCATGTATGTTTACAAACCTTTTCAGGGGTAGTTGTGTTCCTTTTAGTGTAGGGTTGTTGTTTACTCTTCTTTGAGCAGAACAGAGATAGCTGCTACAGTAGTTTCCTCAGGGAGGAGTCCAATAGATAAGCCTCGCAGCTAACCGTAGATGGTGAGTGAATGGGAAGATGGCTCTTTCTGAGTGTGACCGCTTTATACTTTATATTGTCAGGACAGTTAAGGCTTCATCGAAATGGTCATGGCTTCCGAAAATAGCAGCACAGTGAAACAAAGCTCTGATGTTTATTTCTCTTTCTTGTTCTGCCCTTTTCTTTTCATCTTCTCTTCTCTTGTTTTACTGTAGCCAAATATTTGAAACAGTTATACATAGCTAGGTCCCTGGGTTTTTCTTGGGCACGCGACTTGACCAGTAAAAACAGGTCACGTGACCATGACCAACTAAGGTCCCTACTAATTGCATTAGATCAATCCAAGTTTTGTCCTTCTCTTTTTAACCCTTTACCACTGGCCTTGTTTCCCCCCTCAGCTCGCTAAACAGGAGAAACAGCAGCAGAGGAAAGAGAAGCAGCGCTCTAAAGGACCCTTGGAGTCGGGCAGGGAGAGGGCCGCCCCGCGCCCCAGAGCCCAGGACCCTAACGCCAGCAGTGGAGCAGACGGAGACGTGTCGTCAGAGAGGGAGACCTAGGGCAGCACGGTGAGCCTTGAGTCACCCAACCTGCTGTGCTGGTAGTGCTGCATTACTTATACTAAAAATGTACAAATAAATAACCAATAAAGTTGTCCTCTGTTTGAGGGTTGATTTCGAGTCAAAGTAGTGGTATCTAGTGCTGTATGCATCTGCTACAAAACGCTTGACGTCACTGGCTCTTTACCACAGCTTCTGGATTTCATCTCTGTATTTATTGCACACATACAGTACATGGATGAAATAGAACCACTTCAATCCACATTGGTGTATGTTGTACTGCACATGGTCCTTGGTCGCTCCATGTTATTGTTGACATTGTAGTGAAATCACAGAGGAGGCTGTTTCTTATACAAGTGTTCAGATCTCCGGATTAGAGGGCTCTGCTCTTATTCATCCCTAGCGTTTGTTTACTAAAAACAGAGAAGTGGAGTCACTGCGTTAGTCAGTCAGCCCGCCCCTGCTTGCTCGCACGAGCGAGCCTGTGTTGTGGTGTGTTCGCGACTACGCCTTACCCCGTGTTGGGGTCAAATACGCAGTGACCCGTGGTGGAGTTGGTGTGGCTTCGGACCGAACACACCACCACACGACGTCACTACTGGGTGACGTGTCCTCTCTTTCATAACCATGCACATACACTTACACACACACATTATACACACACGGTACATACAATATATGTAATTTAGAGACACAACACACACACTGTACTCCCCTCACTTTACGAGACAAAAAGAGAGAAGGAAGCTGGAGAGAGGGGGGCGGGCTGGGTAAATATGCCGCAAGACATCAGCAAGGCCTCCCCGAGATGGTTGCATAAGGCCACTTTGTCTGACAGAGAGCGAAAGACGAGGGAGGGGGGAGGGAGAGATTGAGAATTGTTTTCATTTTTTTACTTTCGGGGGGGAACGCAAAGGCAGCAGTTCTCTGTGTGATAAGCAAGCTCAGACTTGAACTTGAATGTAGAGAAATGCTCACTCTCCTCCTCATCTCTTCCTCTCCTTTCCTCTCCTCTCTCTCGCTTCCTCAGTTCCGTCGCTTCATTTTTTTTAAAGGGGAACTTTGTCTCCCTGAGGTTTGCTTACTATGACTTAAAAATGAGCAGTGTGCACGACTGTGTGTGTCTCAGAATGATTAGAGTCAGTTTGTGACAAGTCTTCATCCTATCTTCCCTCACTTCCTTCCTGCAATGTTCTATTTAAATGAAATGTTCTTGTGGTTCTGTTACTGCAAGACTCCCCCTGCTCTCAATACTACAACTACTGCTCTTACAACAGCCACCACTCCTACTAATGCTACTGTGCCCAATACTACTGTGTCCAGTGCTACTGTGTCCAATACGGCTGTGTCCAGTGCTGCTGTGTCTAATGGTACTTTGTCTTAATGCTACTAACAGTCTATACAAGTTGCTCTGGATAATGGCACCTGCTAATTGATATTCTATATATGAATATACTGAACGATGTGCCTTATATCTTATAGATTTACCATATTGATGATGGGAGGAGCCGGAGGAGCCTAGTCTGCCAAAATGGACTTCATCTGCAGAGACTGTGAGACGTGACTCTGGACTGTCCTCCTGGAAGAATGTATGGGCCTCTTCCTCTCCATCTTTTTCTACAACATTGGCAGTCTCTGCCTTGTACCCTCTGCCACTGTCTTCCTCTACTCAAAGACAAGGGACCTTACACCCAAAACCCAAAGGCACCTATGACGGAGAGGGCTAGTGGCATCACAAGATGGAGATGCCGGACATTCTCTCAACTTACTTTTGGAGTTATTGTCTTAATCTGGACAACACATTTAATATTTATGAATGTTGTGAACATGATATGCTATACTGCTGTTTAGTGGATTTGAAAGTAAATGTTGTCATTTTATAAAAGAAAACATGGTGTGTGGACCTATGCTGTGTTTGTTGTGAGTGTGTGAGTGTGTAGATGCTCTATCCTTGTTCTTGGATGGTCTGAGGGAGGAACACACTTACCTTAACATTGAACACAAATACCTTCAAAACTCCAGTATTTAGTTGACAGAGCATCTATTCCTGGCCTACAGGAACTGCTGTGCCCTCGCAGCGTGACGTTGTGCTGGGATGAGATTTCTCTCCATGTTTATTTCTGGTTGAGAACAGAACGGGAGGAAACTGAGAAACAACGTCAGGCTCTGGAGATATCATATGAGGAGAAGACAAGACATGACCCAAATATGTCTGGATCTACTGTCGTTTTTAGGGGGCTCTACGCTCCAGACAGTAGACAGCCCCGACCTATGTTTCATCACAACAGGGAAAGTGACTGCTGGATTATGGATGTAGATACCAACCAAGACAGTACAGCAGAAGTGATGAAAGCCATTTTGATTTTAATGGTGCATAGTTGAGACTGTGTGGTTCCACATGTGTATCGGGGTCCCTACTGGCAATGACTCATTGATGGTGGAGGGGGGTATTCTACAGTTTGTGTGTGAGTTGTTCCGTCTTTGATAGTGTTTTGTTGTGGATCTCAGTACTGTACTACAAGTGTGCACTTCCGTGTGTGTATCATCTTCCAGGCCTTTGGAGCTGTGTCTGGGCGCGGTGTCAGTTCAGTTGGACATGGGAAAGTGGGTTAAATTCCAGGCATTCTGCTACATCTGAGACTGCTACAGTGTTTGGGATTGTCTGTTTCTTTCGGGGGCTTTATCTTGCCTCTCATGTGTGAGCCAGTCTCTTGCCAAACCCCACTGGCTATGGAAAAACAATTTAACTGGATTTAATTTGTTGCCCCCCCCCCCCCCCCCCACACTTCCCTCCTCCTCCTCCCCCTCTTTCTTTTCTTTTGTGCACCTCTGAGACTTTGGGAATTCATCCTATTTAGTATACTAAATAACTCCATGCCCGGGCTGAGTGCAGGATTCCTCTCTACAGGTTATAGGCAATCGTTCATTTCAGGGATGGTTTTATGCATAAAACCACATCTGGGCCGCAAACCGACAATTTGGTTGTGTGTGTGTTTGGTGTCTAGCTCTTATTTCTCATGTATTTTCTCATGACAGTACAATGCCATACTTCCTTCTGTGGTCAGGTAGCTTATAAGATACTTGTGTGAGAGGACAAACCTTCTGAGACATAAAGCACTATCTTGTTTGGTGCATTATTATGCTACTTTTGTCCCTTTAATCTCTCACACCACCATTTACCACCTCTTTTTACTTATTATCTCTCTTTCATTCTCTGATTCTCTCTCTTGTTCCTGGTTCTCTCTCTCTCTTGTTCCTTGACTCAAAGGGTTAAAGGAGGCACAATGAAACCTAGTTGCTAAGAGCCCTAACCACTTTTTCCACTCTTGCTGGAAACTTTCCAGTGCTATTTATAAGAAAACTCAAACAATCAAAACTCACAATCAAGAGCGACTGTCAGAATGAAGTTATTATCCTGAAATTATAAATATCCTAGAAGCACATTTTTTTTCCCATAAATTACGTGGATAGCCTAATATAATTTGTTTGGAGGAAAAAAATGGCCTCATTTCATATCCTTTACATTATGTGAAACCTTTCACTGGGCTAGGCCTGTTTATTCAAAGCATGCATGTCTAATGATATTAAATAACGTTGGGATAGTTATATTTCCCACTGTAAAGTAATCACAGTACATCTTATTTGATGAAATAAATATAAATTAATGTAAAATTTATGAGCAATGCATTCATTGATCTATTATGTAACGTATGCATAATAGCCTATAGCCTACTCAAATATTCTATAAAGTGGCCTGGGCACAAACAACTTCTGAAGATACAGTTGAAGTCGGTAGCTTACATACACTTAGGTTGGAGGCATTAAAACTCGTTTTTCCACCACTCCACATTAACAAACTATAGTTTTGGCAAGTCAGTTAGGACATCTACTTTGTGCATGACACAAGTCATTTTTCCCACAATTGTTTACAGACAGATTATTTCACTTAGAATTCACTGTATCACAATTCCAGTGGGTCAGAGGTTTTCATGCACTAAATTGACTGTGCCTTTAAACAGCTTGGAAAATTTCAAAAATATGATGTCATGGCTATAGAAGCTTCTGATAGTCTAATTGACATAATTTGAGTCAATTGGAGGTGTACCTGTGGATGTA
This sequence comes from Oncorhynchus mykiss, assembly GCF_057628025.1. NCBI lineage: Eukaryota > Metazoa > Chordata > Actinopteri > Salmoniformes > Salmonidae > Oncorhynchus > Oncorhynchus mykiss. The sequence continues at coordinate 5,500,259 of NC_143038.1, read as the reverse complement.
TTTCAAGGACTAACTTCAAACTCAGTGCCTCTTTCCTTGACATAATGGGAAAATCAAAAGAAATCAGCTGTCATACCGCTCAGGAAGGAGACGAGTTCTGTCTCCTAGAGATTAACATACTTTGGTGCAAAAAGTACAAATCAATCCCAGAACAACAGCAAAAGACCATGTGAAGATGCTGGAGGAAACAGGTACAAAAGTATCTATATCCACAGTAAAACGAGTCCTATATCGACAGCCTGAAAGGCCGCTCAACAAGGAAGTAGCCATCGCTCCAAAACCGCCATAAAAAAGCCAGACTACGGTTTGCAACTGCACATGGGGACAAAGATTGTACTTTTTAGAGAAATGTCCTCTGGTCTGACGAAACAAAAATAGAACTGTTTGGCTATAATGACCATCATTATATTTGGAGGAGAAAGAGGGAGGCTTGCAAGCCGAAGAACACCATCCCAACCGCGAAGCACGACGGTGGCAGCCTCATGTTGTGGGGATGCTTTGCTGCAAGAGGGACTGGTGCTCTTCACAAAATAGAGGGCATCATGTGGGAGGGAAATTATGTGGATATATTGAAGCAGCATCTCAAGACATCAGTCAGGAAGTTAATGCTTGGTCGCAAATGGGTCTTCCAAATGTATAAGTTGTGGAAAAATGGCTTAAGGACACCAAAGTCAAAGTATTGGATTGGCCATCACAAAGCCCTGACCTCAATCCTATAGAAAATTTGTGGGCAGAACTGAAAAAGTGTGTGAGCAAGGAAGCCTACAAACCTGACTCAGTTACACCAGCTCTGTCAGGAGGAATGGGCCAAAATTCACCCAACTTATTGCGGGAAGCTTGTGGAATGCTACCCAAAACGTTTGACCCAACAAACGTTTTAAACAATTTAAAGGCAATGCTACCAAATACTAATTGAGTGTATGTAAACTTCTGACCCACTGGGAATGTGATGGGACCCACTGGGAATGTGATGGGGCGGCAGGTAGCCTAGTGGTTAGAGCGTTGGACTAGTAACTGAAAGGTTGCAAGATCGAATCCCTGAGCTAACAAGGTAATAATCTGTTGTTCTGCCCCTAAACAAGGCAGTTCCACTGTCCACACTGTTCCTAGACCATCATTGAAAATAAGAATTTGTTCTGAACTGTCTTTCCTAGTTAAATAAAGGTAAAATAATATAAATATATATATATATATATATATATAAATTATTCTCTCTACTATTATTCTGACATTTCACATTCTAAAGTGGTGATCCTAACTGAATTTTAAATGAGTTTAAATGTATTTGGCTAAGGTGTATGTAAACTTCCAACTTCAACTGTATATTGATGTAAATGTATCTAATTCAGCTATCATGTATTAATGCCAACATCATGCAAAAAACCTTTCCAAAAAGAGGGTAGTGATAGGCAGTGTACTGAGCCTTGAAAAAAAATGATGTTATACTCTCACTGTCTCTAGGCAATTTCTACATCAAACAGCTTGCACATTTGATCAAACCGTTGTCTCTCGCTCTCTCTCTCTTGTCGGACACAGCATCCTACAATCACATCACCATACACATCAGTGAGCAATCTCGCGTTGCGCGCCCGAGCCGCCACAGTCGCATCTATGGAGCGCTCCTGCCGCCTGTCCTACTATTGCGTGGAATAAAAATGTAATATGACATAGTAGCAAGACGCCCTGGCACTTCAAAAGGAAAACAAACCTTTCAGTCGACACCTCAACACTCGCGACTTTCCAACGATACCGACTTTAAACTTTTACCTTACACCCCCCCGCCCCCCTCACACCGTTCCCCCACGTTATATCCGTTCGTGTAAAATTCCTTCAGAGAGCTTTGCTGCTCATTTCACTCCGGCGGCAACATGGACGAGGAAGAAGCCGCGGAAAGGATGTCTCCAGCCGGAGTCCGACCCCGGAATCGCCCGCCACAAGTGATGCTGAACCAGAAAAAGATCAAAGCGAGACGGAAAAAGCGAAGGGAGTTGGTTTTGATCCAAATGTGCTTGTTGGGAGGGATGCTTCTCGTCGTCAAGGGGTTCTCCTACCTAGCAGAAAATTCAGGTGAGGGTAGGCCTATCAACTTACCCCCCTGTTGAAGGATGGAATGCTGAAGTGGGAGTTCCATAATGGCTGTTATGTAGCCCATAGAGTCCATTGTTTTGTTACCATGTTTTGTAATAATACAAAATTGTGTTTTTAACTGTAGGCTACTTTTGAGTTGTTCTCGTTTTGCACATTTCTGAAGTGGACTGGAGTGTTGGCAGGGGTGTCATGCACCCCCAAAATCTGAGGGGGCACAAAGTATGTGAGGATGGCTGGTGTGTGTATGGTCATTTTTGAAACAGCTGAACAGTTTTTTTCCCGCACTGTTGAGCACGGGTTGGAACCAAATTAATTTTCCAATGGTTTCGTTCTGAACAGAACAATTATTTTTTTCGTTCCATTAAACTGTTCTGACCGGCATAATAGAGTTCTGAACCAGTTCGAACCCCCCCCCCCCCCAAAAAAAAAGTAACAGTTTATGGCGTTCCTTTCTGTTTCTTTTTAAACCTCTGAAATATATATATTTTTTTACATTTAGCTCGACAATACCTTTCTTCACCAAAATGTGCACATAGAGCAGTTTGCTGCGATTTAATCTGCATAGGAAAGTTATTCAGAGCAAATTGTATTTTGCCGCAACAGTATGGTTTAATCATAATGAAAGACAAACAAATTCTGAAGAGGAAGCTTGTATTGAATCAGTGGGCATCTTGTTATGACATGCATTATCTGAATTAAGCCCAAATAATTGTACCTATGGAGGAGTGGCTTCTACAAAGAAACTTTTAATGTCATTGAACTTCCGAGTTGGTTTAAAGTTGGACCACCGTAAACGTTAGCTAGCTAGCTAACACGCTTGTGTGTGCAGGGCAGCACTAGAATATAAACACGTCTTACCTTTTTTGTAGTTAATAAATCCAATATGACAACTATAGTATCCATAGCTAGCGTTGAAATGTCCATCCATTCTTCTCTAATGAACCATCTCTCCCTAATTTCTGAATTACGCTTGTAACGTTGTCAGTAGACTACAGTAGCCTATGTAGCGTTGTCAGTAGACTACAGTAGCCTATGTAATGTTGTCAGTAGACTACAGTAACCTATGTAATGTTGTCAGTAGACTACAGTAACCTATGTAATGTTGTCAGTAGACTACAGTAACCTATGTAACATTGTCAGTAGGCTACAGTAATGTTGTCAGTAGACTACAGTAACCTATATAACGTTGTCAGTAGACTACAGTAACCTAGATAACATTGTCAGTAGGCTACTTTAACCTATGTAATGTTGTCAGTAGGCTACAGTAATGTTGTCAGTAGGCTACAGTAACCGATGTAATGTTGTCAGTAGGCTACAGTAACCTATGTAACGTTGTCAGTAGGCTACAGTAACCAATGTAATGTTGTCAGTAGGCTACAGTAATGTTGTCAGTAGGCTACATTAACCTATGTAATGTTGTCAGTAGACTACAGTAACCTATGTAATGTTGTCAGTAGGCTACAGTAACCTATGTAATGTTGTCAGTAGGATACAGTAACCTATGTAACATTGTCAGTAGGCTACAGTAACCTATGTAACGTTGTCAGTAGGCTACAGTAACCTATGTAACATTGTCAGTAGGCTACAGTAACCTATGTAACGTTGTCAGTAGGCTACAGTAACCTATGTAACATTGTCAGTAGGTTACAGTAATCTATGTAATGTTGTCAGTAGACTACAGTAACCAATGTAACATTGTCAGTACGCTACAGTAACCTATGTAACATTGTCAGTAGGTTACAGTAACCTATGTAGCATTGTTAGTAGGCTACAGTAACCTATGTAATGTTGCCAGTAGGCTACAGTAACCTATGTAATGTTGTCAGTAGGCTACAGTAACCTATGTAATGTTGTCAGTAGACTACAGTAACTTATGTAACATCGTCAGTAGGCTACAGTAACCTATGTAACATCGTCAGTAGGCTACAGTAACCTATGTAATGTTGTCAGTAGACTACAGTAACCAATGTCATTTTGTCAGTTGGCTACAGTAACCTATTTAATATTGTCAGTAGGCTACAGTAACCTATGTAATGTTGTCAGTAGGCTACAGTAACCTATGTAATGTTGTCAGTAGGCTACAGTAACCTATGTAATGTTGTCAGTAGGCTACATTAACCTATGTAACGTCGTCAGTAGGCTACAGTAACCTATGTAGCATCGTCAGTAGGCTACAGTAACCTATAATGTTTTCAGTAGACTACAGTAACCTATGTAATGTTGTCAGTAGGCTACAGTAACCTATTTTACATCGTCAGCAGGCTACAGTGACCTATTTTACATTGTCAGTAGGCTACAGTAACCTATTTTATATCGTCAGTAGGCTACAGTAACCTATTTGACATCGTCAGTAGACTACAGTAACCTATTTGATATCGTCAGTAGACTACAGTAACCTATTTGACATCGTCAGTAGACTACAGTAACCTATTTTACATCGTCAGTAGACTACAGTAACCTATTTGACATCGTCAGTAGACTACAGTAACCTATTTTACATCGTCAGTAGGCTACAGTAACCTTTTTGACATCGTCAGTAGACTACAGTAACCTATTTTACATCGTCAGTAGGCTACAGTAACCTTTTTGACATCGTCAGTAGGCTACAGTAACCTATTTGACATCGTCAGTAGGCTACAGTAACCTATTTTACATTGTCAGTAGGCTACAGTAACCTATTTGACATCGTCAGTAGACTACAGTAACCTATTTGACATCGTCAGTAGGCTACAGTAACCTATTTGACATCGTCAGTAGGCTACAGTAACCTATTTTACATCGTCAGTAGGCTACAGTAACCTATTTGACATCGTCAGTAGACTACAGTAACCTATTTGACATTGTCAGTAGGCTACAGTAACCTATTTGACATCGTCAGTAGGCTACAGTAACCTATTTGACATCGTCAGTAGACTACAGTAACCTATTTTACATCATCAGTAGGCTACAGTAACCTATTTTACATCGTCAGTAGGCTACAGTAACCTATTTTACATCGTCAGTAGGCTACAGTAACCTATTTTACATCGTCAGTAGGCTACAGTAACCTATTTGACATCGTCAGTAGGCTACAGTAACCTATTTGACATCGTCAGTAGACTACAGTAACCTATTTTACATCGTCAGTAGGCTACAGTAACCTATTTTACATCGTCAGTAGGCAACAGTAACCTATTTGACATCGTCAGTAGGCTACAGTAACCTATTTTACATCGTCAGTAGACTACAGTAACCTATTTTACATCGTCAGTAGGCTACAGTAACCTATTTGACATCGTCAGTAGGCTACAGTAACCTATTTTACATCGTCAGTAGGCTACAGTAACCTATTTTACATCGTCAGTAGGCTACAGTAACCTATTTTACATCGTCAGTAGGCTACAGTAACCTATTTGACATCGTCAGTAGGCTACAGTAACCTATTTGACATCGTCAGTAGGCTACAGTAACCTATTTTACATCGTCAGTAGGCTACAGTAACCTATTTGACATCGTCAGTAGGCTACAGTAACCTATTTGACATCGTCAGTAGGCTACAGTAACCTATTTTACATCGTCAGTAGGCTACAGTAACCTATTTTACATCGTCAGTAGGCTACAGTAACCTATTTTACATCGTCAGTAGGCTACAGTAACCTATTTTACATCGTCAGTAGGCTACAGTAACCTATTTGACATCGTCAGTAGGCTACAGTAACCTATTTTACATCGTCAGTAGGCTACAGTAACCTATTTGACATCGTCAGTAGACTACAGTAACCTATTTGACATCGTCAGTAGGCTACAGTAACCTATTTGACATCGTCAGTAGACTACAGTAACCTATTTTACATCGTCAGTAGGCTACAGTAACCTATTTGACATCGTCAGTAGGCTACAGTAACCTATTTGACATCGTCAGTAGGCTACAGTAACCTATTTTACATCGTCAGTAGGCTACAGTAACCTATGCTTCAGAAGGGAGGGGGAGGTAGCCTACATACACACCCACTGGAAAAGATTTCCAGCTGGCAGGCAGACACTGGAATATGTTTCTGAGTGACAGAGTGAGGGCTTTGCGTTTGTTTTTGTGGGACTGGAAAAAAATGCCTGGAACATTTAACAGTTATTAATCTGTTCCCATGCTTTTAAAATAACGGTTCTGTTCCGGAACAGTATAGATTACTTTCGGTTCTGTTCCTCAAATAATTTCGTTTTTTTTCGGCTTTCGGTTCTGTTCCCTGAATCGTTTCCAACCCCTGATCTAGAGCCATAATCATTATGCTTAATTTTTCTGCATGTCTAAGCATAGGGTACCTCTTGATTTGTCTGTATCCTCCTGACGGGTGGTTCTTTTTTTTTAATAGAAACTAAATATGCTTCTCTGCTAAAATCTGGGTAAAAGATTGGAAGGAATGTTAGTCTTTTTCAGTACATTTAGCAATTGCTTGTCTTTCTCAAGTCTACCAACCTTGCCAGCATGGCATGCCAGCTAAGATAGTTTGACAAGCTAGCTACTCCAACATCATTGATTGCTGAAATGGCAAATTGGTAGCTAGTTATGCAGTTGGGTTAGCTAAAGCCAACTTGATAAAATTGCTACTAGGTGGCTAGTAGTGTAACAGAGAAACAACAAAACATAAAAAAAGATGTATATTTACAGTACCAGTCAAAAGTTTGGACACACCTATTCATTCTATTTGTTTAATATTGTTTGTACTATTTTCTACATTGTAGAATAATAGTGAAGACATCGTAACTATTAAATAAGACATATGGAATCATGTAGCAACCAAACAAGTGTTAAACAAATTATTCAAAGTAGCCACCTTTGCCTTGATGACAGCTTTGCATACTCTTGGCATTCTCTCAACCAGATTCCCTATTTGGTTAAATACCAAGTCCATATTATGGCAAGAACAGCTCAAATAAGTAAATAGAAACAAGAGTCTGTCATTACTTTAAGACATGAAGTTCAGTCAATCTGGAAAATTTCAAGAACTTTGAAAGTTTCTGTAAGTGCAGTCTCAAAAACCATCAGGCTCTATGATGAAACTGTCTCTCATGAGGACTGTCACAAGAAAGACCCAGAGTTACCTCTGCTGCAGAGGGTAAGTTCATTAGAGTTACCAGCCTCAGAAATTGCAGCCCAAATAAATGCTTCACAGAGTTCAAGTAACAGACACATCTCAACAGCAACTGTTCAGAGAAGACTGCGTGAATCAGGCTTTCATGGTCGAATTGCTTCAAGAAACCAATACTAAAGGACACCAATAATAAGAAGAGACTTGCTTGGGCCAATAAACGTGAGCAATGGACATTAAACCGGTGGAAATCTGTCCTTTGCTGTGATGAGTCCAAATTTGAGATTTTTGCTTCCAACAGCCGTGTCTTTGTGAGACGTGGAGTAGGTGAACGGATGATCTCCGCATGTGTGGTTCCCACCGTGAAGCATGGAGGTGTGGGGGTTCTTTGCTGGTGACAGTGTCTTTGATTTATTTAGAATTCAAGGCGCACTTAACCAGCATGGCTACCACAGCATTCTGCAGTGAGACACCATCCCATCTGGTTTCCACTTAGTGGAACTATCATTTGTTTTTCAATGGGACAATGACCCAAAACACACCTCCAGGCTGTGTAAGGGCTATTTGACCAGTGAGAGTAATGGAGTGCTGCATCAGATGACCTGGTCTCCACAATCACCTGACCTCAACCTCATTGAGATGGCTTGGAATGAGTTGGACCGCAGAGTGAAGGAAAAGCAGCCAACAAGTGCTCAGCATATGTGGGAACTCCTTCAAGACTGTTGGAAAAGCATTCCTCATGAAGCTGGTTGAGAGAATGCCAAGAGTGTGCAAAGCAGTCATCAAGGCAAAGGGTGGCTACTTTGAACAATCTAAAATGTAGTTGAACACTTTTTTGGTTACTACATGATTCCATGTGTCATTTTATAGTTGTGATGTCTTCACTATTATTCGACAATGGAGGAAATTGTAAAAATAAAGAAAATCCCTTGAATGAGTAGGTGTGTCAGAGAAGCATTGCCTGTACAACCGCTGTAAAGCTCAGGTGTTTTATACTGCAGCTAAGCTGAAATCAGGGCAGAGTACCCAGGGGTATACTAAAAACACTTCTCCAGGTTACAGAGAGAGACAAAAGATGTCCACTCCTACACTCTCTTCCTCTACTACTCTATACAAAGCACTTTAACTTTAAAACACACAGCTTCCTATTCGAGGTCAACGTTTACTTTTCGTGAGCTGTCACTTATATCCCATTGAATCTTCATTACAGAACAGGGACAGAAGGCTTGGTGCTTGTATATGAATATTCATATTTCATACTCATGATTTGTGCATCACTGCTATGTCAGTGTGCGCATCCTGGTAACGGAACAACGCAATGCAACAGGGACACACACTACTGTGTGTGTGTGTGTGTGTTCAAACCAACAATGACACTCCAGTTAATGCATTTATCCACTTCCCATTGTGTGCCTCTGTGAAACTGTTAAACAACGTGCCGAATATATATATTAATTATATGTTGATTATTCATGATCCACTTCATGAAGTGCGTGCATTTGTGTGTTATGTTCTCTGAACTTAGTGGAGAAGCACTCAATGCCTTGCAGGCATTGACACATTAATCACCGGTGCGATATGCTTGTTACTTCTGTGTGTGTGCGTGTAAGTATGTGTGTGTATGTGTATGGATGGCCTGTGTGTGTGTCTGTGAGAGTAGGTGAATACACACTGAATGTTGGCCCGCTGCCTGCCTTGTGAGTACAGAATCAAAGGTGATGATGCCAGGTGGAAAGTTCAGCCATACCTCTAGGTCTGACTATAGGACATTTGAATACCTCTGTTTCTGATTTTGATTCAAAGCATTTCTCTTTTGTGTCTGTCAGCCAGCTGAAAAGGTTAGAGTGGGTTTAGGGTTGTCCAAAGAAGAAAATGAATGAATCCTGTACCCTGTTTTTGCCTCTAGATGTGTTCTTTATTCAGAGTGCACTCATGATTCAAGTGGAATTTTGTGTGATTCAATACAATGTATTCTGCCCCCAGTCCTTTCCCTTCGTTTCATTTCTCAGTGCATAATAACTTGAGAAATATAACTTCAACACTGACAAAATAATCCTCCTCAGACTTTTTGTTGATTTCAAAGTAGATCATGGTCGTGTTAAGTAGGGACAAAACAGAATTAAACAGAGAGAAAGCGGGAGGTACTGGTCCAATAACAAATGATCATTTTCATTTTGTGATCAAAATTCTTTGCAACAATGTGCCCTAATGAACATGCCCTGGTTACCTCGTTTCAAGCTTCCTCTACCTGTGTCTCGTAGGTTATGACACATCCAGCCCCACCACGTATGATGATGAGCGATGGGGAGGCAGGAAGCTACTGCAGGAGGTGGACACATTGGACAGTAATAACAGCATGGAAGAGGACGAGGAAAATAAAAACTGCACCGAACCAGGTAACAAAATGAAACATCTCATAACCCTTCCTCTCTTGCCCCCCGCTCCAGGTAAGAGAGAAAGAAGGAAGAAAGAGAGCACCCCGTATTCTCCCTCCCTCCCTCCCTCCCTCCCTCCTTATTCCCATCTCCCCTTGTCCTCTCAAACTGGGGTAAAACAGACTGTTGGGTCAGATAGGCTCCCATGAGCCTACAGTACATCACACACACACACACACACACACACACACACACACACACACACGGTAGTGTCCTTTCTGGGTGTTTCAGCACTTTTCACACTTATTCTCGGTCACATTCTGGGACCCTGTAGCTTTTCTGACAAGTGAAAGTCCCCAGTTTCCATGGCGACCTCTTATCTGATCATCAACGAGCGACTTGGCCTTGACTGTTCAAGCCGGCACTCGTCGATGGGTGAATGGTGTGTAAGAATACTTGAGTTACATGTTACACACTGCTAGATGAAATGGTGCTGTATAGAACCACAAAGGGTTAAATCCCTCAAATAAATACAACTATATATATACAGTACTAGTCAAAGGTTTGGACACACCTACTCATTCAAGGATTTTTCTTTATTTTATATTTTATATTTGTTACTCTTCAAAGTAGCCACCCTTTGCCTTGATGACAGCTTTGCACACACTTGACATTCTCTCAACCAGCTTCATGAGGTAGTCAGGAATGCATTTAGAATCTCTTTCCTTCTTAATGTGTTTGAGCCAATCAGTTGTGTTGTGACAAGGAATGGGTCCATATTATGGCAAGAACAGCTCAAATAAGCAAAGAGAAATGACAGTCCATCATTTCTTTAAGACATGAAGGTCAGTCAATCCGGAAAATTTGAAGAACTTTGAAAGTTTCTTCAAGTGCAGTCGCAACAACCATCAAGCGCTATGATGAAACTGGCTCTCAAGAGGACTGCCACAGGAAAGGAATTGTTTTTCAACAGGACAATGACCCAAAACACCTCCAGGCTGTGTAAGGGCTATTTGAAAAAGGAGAGTGATGGAGTGCTGCATCAGATGACCTGGCCTGCACAATCACCTGTCCTCAACCCAATTGGGATGGTTTGGGATGAGTTGGACCGCAGAGTGAAGAAAAAGCATCCAACAAGTGCTCAGCATATGTGGGAACTCCTTTAAGACTGCTGGAAAAGCATTCCCCATGAAGCTGGTTGAGAATGCCAAGAGTGTGCAAAGCAGTCATCAAGACAAAAGATGGCTACGTTGAAGAATCTAAAATGTAGTTTAACGCTTTTTTGGTAACAACATGATTCCATATGTGTTATTTCATGGTTTTGTATGTCTTCACTATTATTCTACAATTTAGAAAAACCCTTGGATGAGTAGGTGTGCCCAAATTTTGACTGGTACTGTATATATACAGTTGAAGTCGGAAGTTTACATATGCTTAGGTTGGAGTCATTAAAACTTGTTTTTCAACCAGATGTTTACATACACTAAGTTGACTGTGCCTTTAAACAGCTTGGAAAATTCCAGAAAATGATGTCATGGCTTTAGAAGCTTCTGATAGGCAAATTGACATCATTTGAGTCAATTGGAGGTGTACCTGTGGATGTATTTCAAGGCCTACCTTCAAACTTAGTGCCTCTTTGCTTGACATCATGGGAAAATCAAAAGAAATCAGACAAGATTTCAGAAAAACAATTGTAGACCACCACAAGTCTGGTTCATCCTTGGGAGCAATTTACAAATGCCTGAAGGTACCACGTTCATCTGTACAACCAATAGTACGCAAGTATAAACACCATGGGACCACACAGCCGTCATACCGCTCAGGAAGGAGACGCGTTCTGTCTCCTAGAGATTAACATACTTTGGTGCAAAAAAGTACAAATCAATCCCAGAACAACAGCAAAGGACCTTGTGAAGATGCTGGAGGAAACAGGTACAAAAGTATCTATATCCACAGTTAAACGAGTCCTATAACGACATAGCCTGAAAGGCAACTCAGCAAGGAAGAAGCCATCGCTCCAAAACCGCCATAAATAATAAAGTGGTGATCATAATTGACCTCAGATAGGGAATTTTTACTAGGATTAAATGTCAGGAATTGTGAAAAACTGAGTTTAAATGTATTTGGCTAAGGTGTATGTACACTTCTGACTTCAACTGTAACTGCTAAGCACCATTATTCTTAGCAGTGTACTTGACAGGTTTAGAAGCGCATTCCCCTACAGAGTTAATAAAGTGATTAAAATCTTAGGCTTTTTCTGAGTCAATTTGAAGCAGGTCTCTTATATGTTTTTCATCTTCAAAATCCCACATCCCTTCCCCATATGAACCACATCATCACCATCATCATCATCTTCCAGACCGGCCAATCCTGCATCATCTAGCCCATTGTCTATTTATAGCCCCATATGGATGGTGGAAATTTGACATTCAACTCTGTTGTAATGATGGGTTGAACTGAAGCTTGGGAGAAGGGAGGAGGAGAAGAGTGGATGGAGAGGGTTTCACTGTAGGATTGTATTGATGTTTTGTTTTCTTACCTTGAGCTATGAGATGATGATGACACACACACGCTGTCATATTCCCTACACACACACCCTTCACCATTTACCTAACCCACCACATTCACCCTCCTTTCCCCCACTCTCTGGTGTGCTAATTAAGCAAAATGGCCACAATCAATCTCCCATCTCATCCTCCTCCCTCAAGGTCACCCTTGTGGTCTATAAAAGGGAGATAGGGGTCGGAGGTCAAGTTATTCTCCTTTCCCTGCCTATTATAGTTCACCTCTCCTTCTCCTTGTTAGAATGAAAGCGAGCGTTTAAGAGGCCAGGACTCTGGGGTGACTCCAGTGACGTGTGGCGTAAAGGTAGAGGTTGGACTAAATGATAACCTCTCCTTTCAATATGTACGCACACGCACGCACGCACGCACACACACACACAGACACAGTTTGGACTAATAACCTCTCCTTTCAATATGTACGCACGCACGCACGCGCGCTCACACACACACACACACACACACACACAGTTTGGACTAATAACCTATCTTAAAAGTCTACCTTCTTTCACCCCTTTTCGTGTTCCTGGTAAAGGTAGATGTAGTGTGTGTTCATGTTAAGAGTGAGTTATGTGTTGATTTGACCTTTTGAGAAAGTGCTTTTTGGGAGGGGGAGGGGGGTGTATGATTGTGTTTATGATTGCATGTGTCTGTGGGTGTGTTAGTGTACATTTAGAGTGTGTGCAAATTTGTGTGTCTGTGAGTGCGTATTTTTTTCGTCTGTCTGTGTGTGTTATTGTCCGTGTGAGAGAGAGCACCCTGTATGCGTGTCTGTGTCTGAGTACCGGTATCCCTGCTGCCCCAGCAGTGGCGATGGACATGTGTACAGTACAGTACAGTGCAGTACCAGTACCCTTGCTGCCCCAGCAGTGGAGATGGACATGTGTACAGTACAGTACAGTGCAGTACCAGTACCCTTGCTGCCCCAGCAGTGGAGATGGACATGTGGACAGTACAGTACAGTACCAGTACCCCTGCTGCCCCAGCAGTGGAGATGGACATGTGGACAGTACAGTACCAGTACCCCTACTGCCCCAGCAGTGGAGATGGACATGTGGACAGTACAGTACAGTACCAGTACCCCTGCTGCCCCAGCAGTGGAGATGGACATGTGGACAGTACAGTGCAGGCCTTGATGACGCTCGGCGTGAGCTCACCTGAAGTACCTACAGAAGGCTTCTCTGATTGTTCTGTTCCTTCCACCAACATCCTGCTGCTCCTGCACTTCAGACGAAACCCCTCATTTCACTAACACACACACAAGAACACACACATTACACACACAAACACAAACAAACACACACACGCTGCCAGAAAGACATGAAATTACCCATAACCCGTCATTACGCCCACCTTCGATGATTTTAATTGCGGGGACCCCGCTGGGTGAGTTGATTTCTGATGCTTGTTTTGGGGAATGGGGTGGAGATAGGAGAGATGAGAGGAGAGGGAGGGAGGAGGGGAAAGGAGAGAATAAATGAGGGGAGGGGAAAGGAGAGATGCGAGGAAAGGGGAGAGGAGAGGAAAGGAGAGAGGTGGAATGGAAGGGAGGGGAAAGGAGGGGAAAGGAGAGATGAGAGGAAAGATGAGGAGCGAAAGCATAGAGGAAAGGAGGGGAGGGGAAAGGAGAGAGGATAGGAGGGGAAAGGAGAGAAGAAATGAGGGGAAAGGAGAGAGGATAGGAGGGGAAAGGAGAGAGGATAGGAGGGGAAAGGATAGAAGACATGAGGGGAAAGGAGAGAGGAGAGGAAAGGAGAGAGGCGAGGAAAGGAGAGAGGAAAGGAGAGAGGTGGAATGGAAGGGAGTGGAAAGGAGAGATGAGAGGAAAGATGAGGAGTGAAAGCATAGAGAAAAGGAGGGGAGGGGAAAGGAGAGAGGAGCAGAGGAGGGGAGAAAAGAGCGGGGGACAAGAGAGGAAAGGAGGGGAGGGGAATGAGAGAGGAGAGGAGGGGATGGGAGGGAGAAAAGAGCAGAGGAGGGGAGAGGAGAGGAAAGGAGGGGAGGGGAAAGGAGAGAGGAGAGGAAAGATGGAGAAAGGAGAGGAAAGGAGGGGAGGGGAGAAAAGAGCAGAGAATGGGAGAGGAGAGGGGAGGAAAGGAGAGAATGTATGGATGAGACTAGATAAAGATATAGAATATGCCAGAAAAGAAGAGAGGGAATAAGCCACAGGTATGGCTTCAGAGGCTTTTGGTAGTGTAGGTAGATGGGTGTTCTCACTCTTCTTCTGGTAGTGTAGGTAGATGGGTGTTCTCACTCTTCTTCTGGTAGTGTAGGTAGATGGGTGCTCTCACTCTTCTTCTGGTAGTGTAGGTAGATGGGTGTTCTCACTCTTCTTCTGGTAGTGTAGGTAGATGGGTGCTCTCACTCTTCTTCTGGTAGTGTAGGTAGATGGGTGTTCTCACACTTCTTCTGGTAGTGTAGGTAGATGGGTGTTCTCACTCTTCTGGTAGTGTAGGTAGATGGGTGTTCTCACACTTCTGGTAGTGTAGGTAGATGGGTGTTCTCACACTTCTGGTAGTGTAGGTAGATGGGTGTTCTCACACTTCTTCTGGTAGTGTAGGTAGATGGGTGTTCTCACACTTCTTCTGGTAGAGTAGGTAGATGGGTGTTCTCACTCTTCTTCTGGTAGTGTAGGTAGATGGGTGTTCTCACACTTCTTCTGGTAGTGTAGGTAGATGGGTGTTCTCACTCTTCTGGTAGTGTAGGTAGATGGGTGTTCTCACACTTCTGGTAGTGTAGGTAGATGGGTGTTCTCACTCCTCTGGTAGTGTAGGTAGATGGGTGCTCTCACTCTTCTGGTAGTGTAGGTAGATGGGTGTTCTCACACTTCTTCTGGTAGTGTAGGTAGATGGGTGTTCTCACTCTTCTGGTAGTGTAGGTAGATGGGTGTTCTCACTCTTCTGGTAGTGTAGGTAGATGGGTGCTCTCACTCTTCTTCTGGTAGTGTAGGTAGATGGGTGTTCTCACTCTTCTGGTAGTGTAGGTAGATGGGTGTTCTCACACTTCTGGTAGTGTAGGTAGATGGGTGCTTTCACTCTTCTGGTAGTGTAGGTAGATGGGTGTTCTCACACTTCTTCTGGTAGTGTAGGTAGATGGGTGTTCTCACTCTTCTGGTAGTGTAGGTAGATGGGTGTTCTCACTCTTCTGGTAGTGTAGGTAGATGGGTGTTCTCACTCCTCTGGTAGTGTAGGTAGATGGGTGCTCTCACTCTTCTGGTAGTGTAGGTAGATGGGTGTTCTCACACTTCTTCTGGTAGTGTAGGTAGATGGGTGTTCTCACACTTCTTCTGGTAGTGTAGGTAGATGGGTGTTCTCACTCTTCTTCTGGTAGTGTAGGTAGATGGGTGTTCTCACTCTTCTGGTAGTGTAGGTAGATGGGTGTTCTCACTCCTCTGGTAGTGTAGGTAGATGGGTGCTCTCACTCTTCTGGTAGTGTAGGTAGATGGGTGTTCTCACACTTCTTCTGGTAGTGTAGGTAGATGGGTGTTCTCACACTTCTTCTGGTAGTGTAGGTAGATGGGTGTTCTCACTCTTCTTCCTGGTAGTGTAGGTAGATGGGTGTTCTCACTCTTCTGGTAGTGTAGGTAGATGGGTGTTCTCACTCCTCTGGTAGTGTAGGTAGATGGGTGCTCTCACTCTTCTGGTAGTGTAGGTAGATGGGTGTTCTCACACTTCTTCTGGTAGTGTAGGTAGATGGGTGTTCTCACACTTTTGGTAGTGTAGGTAGATGGGTGTACTCACACTTCTGGTAGCGTAGGTAGATGGGTGTTCTCACTCTTCTGGTAGTGTAGGTAGATGGGTGTTCTCACACTTCTTCTGGTAGTGTAGGTAGATGGGTGTTCTCACTCTTCTGGTGGTGTAGGTAGATGGGTGCTCTCACTCTTCTGGTAGTGTAGGTAGATGAGTGTTCTCACACTTCTTCTGGTAGTGTTGGTAGATGGTTTTCTCACTCTTCTTCTGGTAGTGTAGGCAGATGGGTGCTCTCACTCTTCTGGTAGTGTAGGTAGATGGGTGCTCTCACTCTTCTTCTGGTAGTGTAGGTAGATGGGTGTTCTCACTCTTCTGGTAGTGTAGGTAGATGGGTGCTCTCACTCTTCTGGTAGTATAGGTAGATGGGTGCTCTCACTCTTTTTCTGGTAGTGTAGGTAGATGGGTGTTCTCACTCTTCTGGTAGTGTAGGTAGATGGTTGTTCTCACTCTTCTGGTAGTGTAGGTAGATGGGTGCTCTCACCCTTCTTCTGGTAGTTTAGGTAGATGGGTGCTCTCACTCTTCTTCTGGTGGTGTAGGTAGATGGGTGTTCTCACACTTCTTCTGGTAGTGTAGGTAGATGGGTGTTCTCACACTTCTTCTGGTAGTGTAGGTAGATGGGTGTTCTCACTCTTCTTCTGGTAGTGTAGGTAGATGGGTGTTCTCACACTTCTGGTAGTGTAGGTAGATGGGTGTTCTCACACTTCTTCTGGTAGTGTAGGTAGATGGGTGTTCTCACACTTCTGGTAGTGTAGGTAGATGGGTGTTCTCACTCTTCTGGTAGTGTAGGTAGATGGGTGTTCTCACTCTTCTGGTAGTGTAGGTAGATGAGTGTTCTCACACTTCTTCTGGTAGTGTTGGTAGATGGGTGTTCTCACACTTCTTCTGGTAGTGTAGGTAGATGGGTGTTCTCACTCTTCTGGTAGTGTAGGTAGATGGGTGCTCTCACTCTTTTTCTGGTAGTGTAGGTAGATGGGTGTTCACACTCTTCTGGTAGTGTAGGTAGATGAGTGTTCTCACTCTACTGGTAGTGTAGGTAGATGGGTGTTCTCACTCTTCTTCTGGTAGTGTAGGTAGATGGGTGTTCTCACTCTTCTGGTAGTGTAGGTAGATGGGTGCTCTCACTCTTCTTCTGGTAGTGTAGGTAGATGGGTGTTCCCACTCTTCTGGTAGTGTAGGTAGATGGGTGCTCTCATTCTTCTTCTGGTAGTGTAGGTAGATGGGTGTTCTCACTCTTCTGGTAGTGTAGGTAGATGGGTGCTCTCACTCTTCTGGTAGTATAGGTAGATGGGTGTTCTCACTCTTCTTCTGGTAGTGTAGGTAGATGGGTGTTCTCACTCTTCTGGTAGTGTAGGTAGATGAGTGTTCTCACACTTCTTCTGGTAGTGTTGGTAGATGGGTGTTCTCACTCTTCTTCTGGTATTGTAGGTAGATGGGTGTTCTCACTCTTCTTCTGGTATTGTAGGTAGATGGGTGTTCTCACTCTTCTGGTAGTGTAGGTAGATGAGTGTTCTCACACTTCTTCTGGTAGTGTTGGTAGATGGGTGTTCTCACACTTCTTCTGGTAGTGTAGGTAGATGGGTGTTCTCACTCTTCTGGTAGTGTAGGTAGATGGGTGCTCTCACTCTTTTTCTGGTAGTGTAGGTAGATGGGTGTTCACACTCTTCTGGTAGTGTAGGTAGATGGGTGCTCTCACTCTTCTGGTAGTATAGGTAGATGGGTGGTCTCACTCTTTTTCTGGTAGTGTAAGTAGATGGGTGTTCTCACTCTTCTGGTAGTGTAGGTAGATGGGTGCTCTCACTCTTCTTCTGTTAGTGTAGGTAGATGCGTGTTCTCACTCTTCTGGTAGTGTAGGTAGATGGGTGTTCTCACTCTTCTTCTGGTAGTGTAGGTAGATGGGTGTTCTCACTCTTCTGGTAGTGTAGGTAGATGGGTGCTCTCACTCTTTTTCTGGTAGTGTAAGTAGATGGGTGTTCTCACTCTTCTGGTAGTGTAGGTAGATGGGTGCTCTCACTCTTCTGGTAGTGTAGGTAGATGGGTGTTCTCACTCTTCTGGTAGTGTAGGTAGATGGGTGTTCTCACTCTTCGTCAGTTAGTGTAGGTAGATGGGTGTTCTCACTCTTCTTGTAGTGTAGGTAGATGGGTGTTCTCACTCTTCCGGTAGTGTAGGTAGATGGGTGCTCTCATTCTTCTTCAGTTAGTGTAGGTAGATGGGTGCTCTCACTCTTCTTCTGGTAGTGTAGATAGATGGGGGCTCTCCTTCTTCAGTTAGTGTAGGTAGATAGGGACTCTCCTTCTTCTTCTGGTAGTGTAGGTAGATGGGTGTTTTCACTCCTCTGGTAGTGTAGGTAGATGGGTGTTCTCACTCCTCTGGTAGTGTAGGTAGATGTGTGTTCTAAACTCTTCTGGTAGTGTAGGTAGATGGGTGTTCTCACACTTTTGGTAGTGTAGGTAGATGGGTGTTCTCACACTTCTGGTAGCGTAGGTAGATGGGTGTTCTCACTCTTCTTCTGTTAGTGTAGGTAGATGGGTGTTCTCACACTTCTTCTGGTAGTGTAGGTAGATGGGTGTTCTCACTCTTCTGGTTGAGTAGGTAGATGGGTGCTCTCACTCTTCTTCTGGTAGTGTAGGTAGATGCGTGTTCTCACTCTTCTGGTAGTGTAGGTAGATGGGTGTTCTCACTCTTCTTCTGTTAGTGTAGGTAGATGGGTGTTCTCACTCTTCTGGTTGTGTAGGTAGATGGGTGCTCTCACTCTTCTTCTGTTAGTGTAGGTAGATGCGTTTTCTCACTCTTCTGGTAGTGTAGGTAGATGGGTGTTCTCACTCTTCTTCTGTTAGTGTAGGTAGATGGGTGTTCTCACTCTTCTGGTTGTGTAGGTAGATGGGTGTTCTCACTCTTCTTCTGGTAGTGTAGGTAGATGCGTGTTCTCACTCTTCTGGTAGTGTAGGTAGATGGGTGTTCTCACTCTTCTTCTGGTAGTGTAGGTAGATGGGTGTTCTCACTCTTCTTCTGGTAGTGTAGGTAGATGGGTGCTCTCACTCTTCTTCTGGTATTGTAGGTAGATGGGTGCTCTCACTCTTCTGGTAGTGTAGGTAGATGGGTGCTCTCATTCTTCTTCTGGTAGTGTAGGTAGATGGGTGTTCTCACTCTTCTGGTAGTGTAGGTAGATGGGTGTTCTCACTCTTCTGGTAGTGTAGGTAGATGGGTGTTCTCACTCTTCTTCAGTTAGTGTAGGTAGATGGGTGTTCTCACTCTTCTTCTGGTAGTGTAGGTACGGGTAGATAGGTGCTCTCACTCTTCTCAGGGACTGGAGAATATTCTGATGAGGAGTGTTGGGTTTTAAGGAGATGGGTTTGCTCTGTGGTTTGTAGGAAGGGTAATTAGCCCTATGCACTTGTAGGGCATAGGGTTATGTAGCAAAGGAGGCTGGTGGAGGGGAGTTATAGGAGGATGGGCTCATTGTAATGGTGTGAATGGAAAGAATGGAACAGAGTCAAACGTGGATTCCATATGTTTGATACCTTTTCATACATTCCATTCCAGCCTTTACAATGAGTCTGTCCTCCTATGGCGCCTCCCACCAGCCTCCTCTGCTATGTAGGCTATTTTCACTCTGCATCGGGACAGAAAAGGGAAGAGAAGAGATGTGTGAGATTTCTGATAGGGCTGTGTGGTTGAAGAATAGGTAACAGACAAGGAGTGAGAGAGCCCCAAATGATGTGTGGGTTTATAAGATGCTTTCATGGCCTTTGATTTACTGCTGTGAGACCATTGGACATCAGACTTGTACAGTTTGTAATGAAACAACACTAAAGGATGTTCTTAGAATTAGACCTTGTTCTAGTCATCGAAGATAAGTGTTTTCATTAGAACTAGACCTTGTTCTAGTCATCGAAGATAAGTGTTTTCATTAGAACTAGACCTTGTTCTAGTCATCGAAGATAAGTGTTTTCATTAGAACTAGACCTTGTTCTAGTCATCGAAGATAAGTGTTTTCATTAGAACTTGGTTTTTCAACTCATCCGTGGATTTTTAAACATATTTTAAACATGATATGATTGAAAACGGCTTCTTTTCTTATAACCAATCCTTGTGTTCCTTAAGTTCTCCTGTCCTTCAGTAGAATACTGTCGACAATTCCACATGCATTATCCACAAAGTCCAGACTTAACCGGTAACGTCCTCGACAACTGCGTGCCCATATGATACAGTATGCCACGATCAAATGAGAACACACACACACACACGGCTGCTGTAGATGGGACCCCAGCCCGTGTGAGGCTGCGACAATGCTCTCTCCAGGGGTTTCCTGCCCTCCCAGAGGCATTCAGTCTTCCGCACACACTATCTGTTTTGGCCTTGACTTAATCAGGGTTCCCTCTGAACAGTGTGTGTGTGTGCACATTGTGTGTGTGTGTGATACCCTTAGGAAGCTATAAGGACCAGTTGATTAATTGCAGTATGATGCCCCGGATGTCTGTAGAGGTGGGTGATAGCTAAGTAGGTAGGTATGTGTGTTTGCCTGCGTGCGTGTGTTTGTTTACCTATGTGTGTGTGCGCGCGCGGTTATGAGGACTCCTAGCACTGTGCCCCGTAGGCTCGCAAGAAGAGATGAAGCCTTGTCTAACTCAATATACAGTTGATGAAATAAAATACAAAAATCTTCTGACTTATAACGGTCAGCTTTTACATCGTGATAAACATCAGATCTGGGTTCAACTACTATTCCAAAGCTTTCAAGTACTTTAAGTTTTTCCTCTAGCCTGCCTTGAGTTGCTGTAGCCTGCCAGATGGGTGGACTGGGCGGTTGCCGTTTCAATTCTATTTGAACCCAGGTCTGCTAATCATATTCATATTGGTGATGACCCGTCTATACCGAGAGAGATTTCCTTTGAGAAATCAACTGCTGGGTATTGTGATGCTTGAGGGGGGGGGGTTCATAATAACGTAACAACAACAGCTACAGATGGTGTGTGTGTGCTTTAGTGTGCAGATTGCAGACGCCATATAGTTATTGCATGAGGAGGAGATCGTTCCTCGTGGGAATAAGACCAATCTATCTCCGCAATTAGCTTAGCAAGTTTCCCCGAAACTGTCACTGGGGTCACCACCTCTTTCTTTGCTTTTATATATATATATATAAAAAATCTCTCCCCTCTCTCTCTCTCTCCCCTCTCTCTTTCTCTCTCTCTCTCTCTCTCCCTCTCTCCCTCTCTCTCTCTCTCTCTCTCATTCAATTGACTTGACATGGCAAGTTCACTATTACTTTCATTGTCAAAGTATACATATATAAAAATGTATATATATATAAATAAATGGTGGGACCCACAGCAATAATAATAGTAGTATTGGACATGGGATTACCATTAACAACAACTACAACAACAATATTAATGTCACGCCCTGACCTTAGAGAGCCGTTTTATTTCTCTATTTGGTGAGGTCAGGGTGTGATGTGGGGTGGGCATTCTATGTTTTGTATTTCTTTGGTTTTGGCCAAGTTTGGTTCCCAATCAGAGGCAGCTGTCTATCGTATCGTCTCTGATTGGGAATCATACTTAGGTAGCCTGTTTTCCCACCTATGTTGTGGGATCTATCTTTTTTTGTTAGCTCTGTGAAGCCAGCAGAACGGTCATTATTCCTTTTGTTGTTTTGGTGGTCTGAGTATTAAAGATCATGAACACTTACCACGCTGCACCTTGGTCTACTTCTTCAGACGAACGTTACAATTAATCAGAACAACAATACATTAAAGCAATGGTAGTAGACCAGTGTCAACATGACTGAGAAGACACATGGCAAGGTGTGAAAGACAAAACAAAACAAGATGGGAAATATTATCGACATTACATTGCACTTTTCACTGGCTGTCCCTCAGGTTGTGGTCTCTCTCTCCTCTCTCCTTCTTTCTCCTTCCCTCTCTTAGCAGCTCACCGTTGAATTATAGAACCAAGGATGTTGTCCTACAGCGGAAGTCACTCCACACACCTTTAAAGATTCATCTGAAAGTGAATGAGATGGGAGGTTCAGCAGTCTTCCTGACTGCTAGGAACATCCTATTCCTTTAACTGTTTCCCCAGAGAGGTCAGAGGAGCTTAAAGAAACCTATGTCTTTATACATTTTTACACAGTCACACATTCCTCTTGAGTAGGTAGAGTAGGCGTAATGCTGTGGCTCAGTGCAGTAGAATGAACGTCCCTGAGTTCGACAGATGAGGTGAGGCCAGGGATTTCAGTAGAAGATGTTGGGTCACATCAGCACATACCTTTGATAGTGATGAGTCCTATCTTAGGTTATGCTTATTTCAGGTTCGGTTAAGATGATGGGCATTTAAAGTGATACAGATGTAGGATCTTAATTTGATCACTCTTTTATTGCTGAGGATTTTTCATGCCCCCGTAGGTAATGCATTTTAGCTTTGTGATTGACATAAAGTCACTGAAAACCTGCACTTACACACAGTTATATTAAGTGTTGCACTTGTCATGTAGCTTACTTTTGGCCAGCTTATCGCCTAACCACCGATCATGCAACATTATGGTCTGAGAGTTCAAATCCTCTTGCTGCAGGATTATTTTGCTATGACAATACTGCTCAATTGAAGCTCCCACATCTGTAGGTTCATGATGGCCTTAATGGTATCACTCGCTGTATATAACCTTAAACATCCATAGGTCTATCTGTATATTGGAGAGTGGTTACATTTCCCAACAATATACCTTCCCAAACCAATGACCCGAAGAGGGTTCTTTTAAGTTATTTTTAGTCTTGCTCATTGTCTCCCCAGGCGTGTGTCCAGCTTGGCACGCCATCCTATTGCCTAACTGACACTTTCAACTGACACACACACACACAACACACACCACACACACACACCTCCCTGTATAGCACCCAGGTCAGTTGTCCCTTAATCTCTGTTAACCCAGAAGTAAACACTTGCGTAATTTGGTCAGCTGCGTGATTGACTTCTGTGTTCGTACCTGTTCAAATGTTTGTCTCCACCTTTGCAAAAGGGAAACTCTCGGCAGACGCCCCCTTGTGAAAGAGATGCTACTTTACTATCTCTCGCACCTATCTGTGCTCTTACTGTAACTCAAGTCTAAGCAGTTTAATAACACTGCCTTCACCCAATCCTGAAACGTCCAAATAACCAGTGACGAAAAGCCAAAAACCAGAACTAATGCTGCTCATTAGATCATCCATCCCCATTCAGTCCCGGCAGATCGGTCTACACACAGAATCTGCCCACGGGAGATTGGTTGTCCCTTAGTGTGAATTCACTCATATGTCATTCGCTGGGGGTGGATGTGATATGTCAGTTCGGAAGCCCGCTTTGACTTGTCATTGGCTGGAGGGGATTGGAGGGGAGGGGCCGGATGTCATCTCGCGTTCAAAGACTGGTGGTGTTGAATCAAGCAGACAGGTAACAAATAAAATCTAAATACTTTATATTATTACCTATTTTAATCTGTTCTCTGGGAGTTGGCCTACATGGATAGGGCTAAATTGAAATGTTTCTTACAGAAGAAGTATGAAAAGCACATGCATAACCATGGTAGCAATTGAAAGGGAACAGTTTGGAGATATTGGGAAAATGATGAGAACCAAAGGTGAGCACACAACAGTTCACCTGACTGACACAAGACTGAATCCAAACATGACATTTGTACTTTTCGCCGCATTTGTTGATAACGAGATCTGTAAATACTCTGGACAAATTCAGTAACATGATAAAACTGTCCCTGGAAAATGTGTTGTAGGTGCAACATAAGACAAAAACATGACAAGGGTTAGAGTGAGAGGACTAACTGGTGTCTCCGTGTGGCTGCTGTGCAGCTGCGCCCGTTGAGGAACTAGAGCAAGCAGACTTGGAGCTGTTTCGTTTGGAACACAACCCTGCATCCCCGCCATCACACAATTACTGTTGCTGTTTACGCAATCCAAAAACTGCCCATTTTATATATCGCTATCTGGGTCTGGTGGGTATGATTTGAAAGCTTGTTCACTTGCCGACATGGACTAGCTAAGTTATAAAATATGATATTACAGTGTTGGGCTTTCACAAGGCAATTCAAAGAAACAGATTGTAGTTTTGGTACGCATAGAAAGGAGCCAAGAGTGCATTCAGGTGCGTATGCTGCAGCAAATGTTCTTTCCAATAAACGAACATAGGCTCCTTCTGTTCAGAACAACCAAGGGTATGACGCCATGGCATCTTGTACCATTATCCAGTTAGATCATAGTAGGCAGCCTATCACACTGAACATTTTAAAGAATGGTCCTCTTAAGATACAGCAAATGTAAGAAATACATTACAAATGTATGTAAATATTAATTTTCACAAAGTTTACTGCTTCAGTGTCTTTAGATATTTTTTGTCAGATGATACTATGGAATACTGAAGTATAATTACAAGCATTTCAGAAGTGTCAAAGGCTTTCATTGACAATGACATGAAGTTGATGCAAAGAGTCAATATTTGCAGTGTTGACCCTTCTTTTTCAAGACCTCTGCAATCCGCCCTGGCATGCTGTCAATTAACTTCTGGGCCAGGTCCTGACTGATGGCAGCCCATTCTTGCATAATCAATGCTTGGAGTTTGTCAGAATGTGTGGGATTTAATTTGCCCACCCTGCCTCTTGAGGGTTGAAGACAGGTTCTCAATGGGATTAAGGTCTGGGGAGTGTCCTGGTCACGGACCCAACATATTGATGTTTTGTTCCCCGAGCCACCTAGTTATCACTTTGCCTTATGGCAAGGTGCTCCATCCTGCTGGAAAAGGCATTATTCATCACCAAACTGCTCCTGGATGGTTGGGAGAAGTTGCTCTCAGAGGATGTGTTGGTACCATTCGTTATTCATGGCTGTGTTCTTAGGCAAAATTGTGAGTGAGCGCACTCCCTTGGCTGAGAAGCAACCCCACACATGAATGGTCTCAGAATGCTTTACTGTTGACATGACACAGGACTGATGGTAGCGCTCACCTTGTCTTCTCCGGACAAGCCTTTTTCCGGATTCCCCAAACAATCGGAAAGGGGATTCATCAGAGAAAATGACTTTACCCCAGTCCTCAGCAGTCCAATCCCTGTATCTTTTGCAGAATATCAGTCTGTCCCTGAGGTTTTTCCTGGAGAGAAGTAGCTTCTTTGCTGCTCTTCTTGACACCAGGCCATCCTCCAAAAGTCTTCGCCCCACTGTGTGTGCAGATGAACTCACACCTGCCTGCTGCCATTCCTGAGCAAGCTCTGTACTGGTGGTGCCCAGATCCCGCAGCTGAATCAACTTTAGGAGACGGTCCTGGCGCTTGCTGGACTTTCTCGGGCGCCCTGAAGCCTTATTCACAACAATTGAACCGCTCTCCTTGATATTCTTGATGATCTGATAAATGGTTGATTTTGGTGCAATCTTACTGGCAGCAATATCCTTGCCTTTGAAGCCCTTTTTGTGCAAATCAATGATGACGGCACGTGTTTCCTTGCAGGTAACCATGGTTGACAGAGGAAGAACAATGATTCCAAGCACCACCCTCCTTTTCAAGCTTCCAGTCTGTTATTCAAACTCAATCAGCATGACAGAGTGATGTCCAGCCTTGTCCTCGTCAACACTCACACCTGTGTTAACGAAAGAATCACTGACATGATGTCAGCTGGTCCTTTTGTGGCAGGGCTGAAATGCAGTGGAAAGTTTTTTGGGGGATTCAGTTCATTTGCATGGCAAAGAGGGACTTTGTAATTAATTGCAATTCATCTGATCACTCTTCATAACATTCTGGAGTATATGCAAATTGCCATCATACAAACAGAGGCAGCAGACTTTGTGAAAATTAATATTTGTGTCATTCTCAAAACCTTTGGCCATGACTGTAGTATAGGATAGGATAGTGCTGAGTGATTAGTGATTAGTTTTTGAATTCGGTTTGATTATTAAAAAAGTATCAACATTTTCGATTTCGATTATTAAAACGTTAAATGCGCTGTGCATTATGTGGGTTAAATGCTGTAACAACACATAATAAATCAATAAATAAAAGTCCCATGATGGTAGTGACTGTCCATTACTGCTTATCACCTATTAACCTTCATTCACATTACTTTACTTTAATCAACATTTCAGTTGTGTATATTACATTTGTTTAATTTGATGACTTTATTATGTCATTCCAAATCATCATCTCTATAGAGCTGCTGCCTATGCTGTCTGAAAAAAAAACACTATTTTGTAGTTCTTTAAAGTAAATTAGGCATACTTTTACGGCTGTTGAACAACCAATACCTTACGAAGCAACTGCTCTCTATATATCCCCTCTTGATCACGCATTCTTCTGTCTCTTACTAGCAGGCGTAAAAGAAACACAGCCCGGACAGGTAGCCTCGCAATGGATTATGGTCATTGTAGCTAATGATCACGTTTTCTGCGCTAAACTATGAGGAACATTGGCCTGTTGGAAACTACAACTCCCTACAACATTGAACAGTTCGGGCGTGATCTCATTTATCTCTAGAGAAACTGCAGCGTATTGAGTTAAAAAAAAGAATAATCTAATAATTGAATGGACAAATAGTTGTTTAAAAAATAAAAAATAACCAGCATTTCGGTTAATCATTCAGCACTACAAATGTAACATCTGAGACTATCACAGTGCAGGTGCATTTATACGGAGACTTGATTACACACAGGTGGATTGTATTTATCATCATTAGTCATTTAGGTCAACATTGGATCATTCAGAGATCCTCACTGAACTTCTGGAGAGAGTTTGCTGCACTGAAAGTAAAGGGGCTGAATAATTTTGCACGCCCAATTTTTCAGTTTTTGATTTGTTAAAAAAGTTTGAAATATCCAGTAAATGTCGTTCCACTTCATGATTGTGTCCCACTTGTTGTTGATTCTTCACAAAAAAATACAGTTTTATAACTTTATGTTTGAAGCCTGAAATGTGGCAAAAGGTCGCAAAGTTCAAGGGGGCCGAATACTTTCGCAAGGCACTGTACAACTGCAGGAAGGCGTTACTATTGGAAATAGTAGAGGATATATGTTCAGAAGTAGAGGTTTCATGCTGTAGACAAAATGTGGTTTGGCACACACACGCATCTTGTTTTGCTCAGCACAGATTGTGCGTGTGCGATGCACCACAGCGAGCGAAAGCAGGAGACCTTAAATGTCACATTACTCAGCAAGGTAGCTCCACTCACGACACGCAATGTGTCACCACGCGTCAGCGTCTGCTGAGCATGTGTTGAGAGGAGGCCCCTAACCCTCCACGTGCACAACCAGGATGCACACATGAGCGTCCGTGCACGGTGTACATGCATGAGCCTGGCTCCGGAGAGCGTGAAATAACAAGGTTAAGCGTCATTTTAATCCAAAATAGAAAACTTCTGTATAGACCCTAATGATGTTGTTGTTTTTGTCATTGTTGTCCTCAATATCCCCAAACCATACTAAATGTCAGGTGATGAGTGTACACAGGTAGGGTACGATGACTTTTGTCACAACACAACTCCGTTAACCCTTCGTTTTGTTGACCTATGCATGAGAGATATTGCACTGTACGTGTTATTCTATCACTTTTCCCTTGTCCTTGTTCTAACACCATCTCTCTTCTACAATGTTCTAGTTCCCCCACGCGTCAATTCAATTCCCCAGAATGCTTTGCAACGCAGCCATATGGTGCATGGGGCTGAAGTTCAGAGTCTATTTTTAATCCCGGTGATGTATGTCATATTTTAAGCAGCAGTGCTTTCGGGTCGTATTTCCGTTCCTTTCTTTCTTTCTTTGACAATAGAAGACACAGGATGTGTCCCAAATGGAACCCTATTCTATTTTGAGTGCACTTCTTTTGACTAGAGCCTTATGGGCTTCCGGATCTCGTCATCATTTTTTTTCTCTTCCACAATAAAAGACAAAGTTACAGACAAAGGTTGCGTCCAAAATAATGCCCTACTGCCTATATAGTGCACTACTTTTGACCAGGAGCCATATAGCTCTGGTGAGAAGTAGTGCACTGTGAAGGGAATAGGGTGTCGTTTGGGTACGTCGCCATAGACCTTGTGTAGGAGGGATCAACATCAAATCACAAACACCGCTCTGCTGTGACCCTATGGGATTCTGCAACGGCGGATTTCAACAGACTGTGAACTGATTCAAGATCTCCTTCTCTTCTCGCCAGTCCCGGGGAAATGGATTGGGTGTGTGTGCGTGTGTAGGACAAAGCGTGTTGGATGGTTGGGTTGGATGGTTGGCCTACTTCAGGGTTATTTGAGGCTGTTGTTAATCTACCAGGCGTACAGGGATACAGTACTGTGGGCCGGGCAATGTGAATCTGTGTTTTATCCATGGTGTTAGAGGATTGGAAGGAACAAGTGGTCTAGCGGTTTAGGCCACAGCCTCCTGCATGCATATGTAGATGTGTCGGCATAGGTTTGAATCAAGACTACTGCCTTGGGTCTCATTCTCTCTCTACCCTCCATATCTCTGTCATCCACTCTCTGTCTCTTCAATAAATAAGAAAAAAGGACCGGAAGGAATTAGCGAACCAATGAATTTCTGGAGCGACTAGTTTGGATCATGCTTCAATCAACATATTTCCTTTGTTGAGGTTAGAAAGGAGTAGGCCTATAGATGCTATGGTGCCATATCATTATCAGTGGTTAGAATTCTGTTTTGATGATAGTGAATATGTTAGTCTAGATTTTAACATCGCTTCAAAGACCAGAAGATGAATTTGATAACATTTTCAATTCACCTCAGGGTCAACTTGGCACTATTGAAGATCTTTCAACCAAATCTCCCTCGTCTCAAGTTCCAAAAATCGGACTCTCGAAGACCTTCTTCAAACAGACGGGCCTAAACCGCTACTCCTTTAAAAACGATCTTCCTTCCGTCGTTCTCGTCGATAACAACCTGTCTTAGCCAAGCAATTAGACAGTAGGATTAAAGGAAGTGACTACACCAACCTCGTCACTTGGGGGTTGCTTTTTGCGTACTTTGTGTGTTTTTCCTTTCACACACGAAAACAACATCTCCCACCGTGCATAATTATCCTGCAGTGTGAGATGCCGAAACATGTACACGCAGGCACACACACACGCACACATGCACACACACACAATTATTCAGGACTGTGAGATTCCGAAATGCACAACTCATAATTGGCTGGATCACCTCCAGCAGCTGATGATGGTTGATAGGAGTGTGTGTGTGTGTGTGTGTGTGTATGTGCGTGTGTCTATAGTAAATCTATAGTACTTGCTGTCCTGTTAAGAAGAGCTAGTTAGCGAATATTTCTTTTGGCTTGGTTATTTATCATTATTATTATTATACACCTATACATTAATGAGGCTTCACCGCAACAACAACTAATTATGTTACAATTTGATGCAATTATAATTAATGATATGGAGACTCAGTTAACACGTTATACAGATATAGTATATGCCCAAAATGGTAATCAAGCTCACAATCCTGGTTCTATAAGAAACTTCTACTGGTTGTCTCCTATTCGCCCTTAGTAATGTTGACATGGACTTTCATAGTGTTTCCCTGAACAGTTAGATGCCAGATGGGAAACCCTTTGTTTTACAGAGGGGAATGGTCAACCCTTGTTAGTGTCTGCTTCCCTTCAAATCTCTGTTAGTGTCTGCTTCCCTTCAAATCTCTGTTAGTGTCTGCTTCCCTTCAAACCCCTGTTAGTGTCTGCTTCCCTTCAAATCCCTGTTAGTGTCTGCTTCCCTTCAAATCCCTGTTAGTGTCTGCTTCCCTTCAAACCCCTGTTAGTGTCTGCTTCCCTTCAAACCCCTGTTAGTGTCTGCTTCCCTTCAAATCCCTGTTAGTGTCTGCTTCCCTTCAAACCCTTGTTAGTGTCTGCTTCCCTTCAAACCCCTGTTAGTGTCTGCTTCCCTTCAAACCCCTGTTAGTGTCTGCTTCCCTTCAAATCTCTGTTAGTGTCTGCTTCCCTTCAAACCCCTGTTAGTGTCTGCTTCCCTTCAAACCCCTGTTAGTGTCTGCTTCCCTTCAAACCCTTGTTAGTGTCTGCTTCCCTTCAAACCCTTGTTAGTGTCTGCTTCCCTTCAAACCCCTGTTAGTGTCTGCTTCCCTTCAAACCCCTGTTAGTGTCTGCTTCCCTTCAAACCCCTGTTAGTGTCTGCTTCCCTTCAAACCCCTGTTAGTGTCTGCTTCCCTTCAAATCTCTGTTAGTGTCTGCTTCCCTTCAAACCCCTGTTAGTGTCTGCTTCCCTTCAAACCCCTGTTAGTGTCTGCTTCTCTTCAAACCCTTGTTAGTGTCTGCTTCCCTTCAAACCCTTGTTAGTGTCTGCTTCCCTTCAAACCCCTGTTAGTGTCTGCTTCCCTTCAAACCCCTGTTAGTGTCTGCTTCCCTTCAAACCCCTGTTAGTGTCTGCTTCCCTTCAAATCTCTGTTAGTGTCTGCTTCCCTTCAAACCCCTGTTAGTGTCTGCTTCCCTTCAAATCTCTGTTAATGTCTGCTTCCCTTCAAACCCCTGTTAGTGTCTGCTTCCCTTCAAACCCCTGTTAGTGTCTGCTTCCCTTCAAACCCCAGTTAGTGTCTGCTTCCCTTTAAACCCTTGTTAGTGTCTGCTTCCCTTCAAATCTCTGTTAGTGTCTGCTTCCCTTCAAACCCCTGTTAGTGTCTGCTTCCCTTCAAACCCCTGTTAGTGTCTGCTTCCCTTCAAATCTCTGTTAGTGTCTGCTTCCCTTTAAACCCTTGTTAGTGTCTGCTTCCCTTTAAACCCTTGTTAGTGTCTGCTTCCCTTTAAACCCCTGTTAGTGTCTGCTTCCCTTTAAACCCTTGTTAGTGTCTGCTTCCCTTTAAACCCTTGTTAGTGTCTGCTTCCCTTTAAACCCTTGTTAGTGTCTGCTTCCCTTTAAACCCTTGTTAGTGTCTGCTTCCCTTTAAACCCTTGTTAGTGTCTGCTTCCCTTTAAACCCTTGTTAGTGTCTGCTTCCCTTCAAATCCCTGTTAGTGTCTGCTTCCCTTCAAACCACTGTTAGTGTCTGCTTCCCTTTAAACCCCTGTTAGTGTCTGCTTCCCTTCAAATCTCTGTTAGTGTCTGCTTCCCTTCAAACCCCTGTTAGTGTCTGCTTCCCTTCAAATCCCTGTTAGTGTCTGCTTCCCTTCAAACCCCTGTTAGTGTCTGCTTCCCTTCAAATCTCTGTTAGTGTCTGCTTCCCTTTAAACCCTTGTTAGTGTCTGCTTCCCTTTAAACCCTTGTTAGTGTCTGCTTCCCTTTAAACCCTTGTTAGTGTCTGCTTCCCTTCAAACCCCTGTTAGTGTCTGCTTCCCTTCAAATCCCTGTTAGTGTCTGCTTCCCTTCAAACCCCTGTTAGTGTCTGCTTCCCTTTAAACCCCTGTTAGTGTCTGCTTCCCTTCAAATCTCTGTTAGTGTCTGCTTCCCTTCAAACCCCTGTTAGTGTCTGCTTCCCTTCAAACCCCTGTTAGTGTCTGCTTCCCTTCAAACCCCTGTTAGTGTCTGCTTCCCTTCAAATCCCTGTTAGTGTCTGCTTCCCTTCAAACCCCTGTTAGTGTCTGCTTCCCTTCAAACCCCTGTTAGTGTCTGCTTCCCTTTAAACCCTTGTTAGTGTTTGCTTCCCTTCAAATCTCTGTTAGTGTCTGCTTCCCTTCAAACCCCTGTTAGTGTCTGCTTCCCTTCAAACCCCTGTTAGTGTCTGCTTCCCTTCAAACCCCTGTTCGTGTCTGCTTCCCTTCAAATCCCTGTTAGTGTCTGCTTCCCTTCAAATCCCTGTTAGTGTCTGCTTCCCTTCAAACCCCTGTTAATGTCTGCTTCCCTTCAAACCCCTGTTAGTGTCTGCTTCCCTTCAAACCCCTGTTAATGTCTGCTTCCCTTCAAACCTCTGTTAATGTCTGCTTCCCTTCAAATCTCTGTTAGTGTCTGCTTCCCTTCAAATATCTGTTAATGTCTGCTTCCCTTCAAACCCCTGTTAATTAATGTCTGCTTCCCTTCAAACCCTATTAATGTCTGCTTCCCTTCAAATCTCTGTTAATGTCTGCTTCCCTTCAAATCTCTGTTAGTGTCTGCTTCCCTTCAAATATCTGTTAATGTCTGCTTCCCTTCAAACCCCTGTTAATTAATGTCTGCTTCCCTTCAAACCCCTATTAATGTCTGCTTCCCTTCAAATCTCTGTTAATGTCTGCTTCCCTTCAAACCCCTGTTAGTGTCTGCTTCCCTTCAAATCTCTGTTAGTGTCTGCTTCCCTTCAAATCTCTGTTAGTGTCTGCTTCCCTTCAAATCTCTGTTAGTGTCTGCTTCCCTTCAAATCCCTGTTAATTAATGTCTGCTTCCCTTCAAATCTCTGTTAATGTCTGCTTCCCTTCAAATCTCTGTTAATGTCTGCTTCCCTTCAAACCTCTGTTAGTGTCTGCTTCCCTTCAAATCTCTGTTAGTGTCTGCTTCCCTTCAAATCTCTGTTAGTGTCTGCTTCCCTTCAAATCTCTGTTAGTGTCTGCTTCCCTTCAAATCTCTGTTAGTGTCTGCTTCCCTTCAAATCCCTGTTAGTGTCTGCTTCCCTTCAAATCTCTGTTAGTGTCTGCTTCCCTTCAAATCTCTGTTAATGTCTGCTTCCCTTCAAACCCCAGTTAGTGTCTGCTTCCCTTCAAATCTCTGTTAGTGTCTGCTTCCCTTCAAATCTCTGTTAGTGTCTGCTTCCCTTCAAATCTCTGTTAGTGTCTGCTTCCCTTCAAACCTCTGTTAGTGTCTGCTTCCCTTCAAATCTCTGTTAATGTCTGCTTCCCTTCAAACCCCTGTTAGTGTCTGCTTCCCTTCAAATCTCTTTTAGTGTCTGCTTCCCTTCAAATCACTGTTAGTGTCTGCTTCCCTTCAAATCTCTGTTAGTGTCTGCTTCCCTTCAAATCCCTGTTAATTAATGTCTGCTTCCCTTCAAATCCCTGTTAGTGTCTGCTTCCCTTCAAATCTCTGTTAGTGTCTGCTTCCCTTCAAACCCCTGTTAGTGTATGCTTCCCTTCAAACCCCTGTTAGTGTCTGCTTCCCTTCAAAGCTCTGTTAGTGTCTGCTTCCCTTCAAATCTCTGTTAATGTCTGCTTCTCTTCAAACCCTTGTTAGTGTCTGCTTCCCTTCAAATCTCTGTTAGTGTCTGCTTCCCTTCAAACCCCAGTTAGTGTCTGCTTCCCTTCAAATCCCTGTTAGTGTTTGCTTTCCTTCAAATCCCTGTTAGTGTCTGCTTCCCTTCAAATCTCTGTTAGTGTCTGCTTCCCTTCAAATCTCTGTTAATGTCTGCTTCCCTTCAAACCCCTGTTAGTGTCTGCTTCCCTTCAAATCTCTTTTAGTGTCTGCTTCCCTTCAAATCTCTGTTAGTGTCTGCTTCCCTTCAAATCTCTGTTAGTGTCTGCTTCCCTTCAAATCCCTGTTAATTAATGTCTGCTTCCCTTCAAATCCCTGTTAGTGTCTGCTTCCCTTCAAATCTCTGTTAGTGTCTGCTTCCCTTCAAACCCCTGTTAGTGTCTGCTTCCCTTCAAACCCCTGTTAGTGTCTGCTTCCCTTCAAACCTCTGTTAGTGTCTGCTTCCCTTCAAATCTCTGTTAATGTCTGCTTCCCTTCAAACCCCTGTTAGTGTCTGCTTCCCTTCAAATCTCTGTTAGTGTCTGCTTCCCTTCAAACCCCTGTTAGTGTCTGCTTCCCTTCAAACCCCTGTTAGTGTCTGCTTCCCTTCAAATCTCTGTTAGTGTCTGCTTCCCTTCAAATCTCTGTTAGTGTCTGCTTCCCTTCAAATCTCTGTTAGTGTCTGCTTCCCTTCAAACCCCAGTTAGTGTCTGCTTCCCTTCAAATCCCTGTTAGTGTTTGCTTCCCTTCAAATCTCTGTTAGTGTCTGCTTCCCTTCAAATCTCTCTCTCTACTTTAGCGGAAGAAGCCTTTCTCTCTCTCTCTCTCTCTCCCTCTCCCTCTCGCTCCCCCCCCCTCTCTCTCTCTCGCTCCCCCCCCCCCCCCCCTCTCTCTCTCTCTCTCTCTCTCTCTCTCCCCCCCTCTCTCTCTCTCTCTCTCTGTTGCTTCTTGGGCGGTTAACAGTAACACAGATTTTGTATTAAACTTTTCATTGACAAACGACTTAATGAATCAAAAGTGTAAAACAACGGAAGGCGGTGATTATGTTTGAAAAATGGAGCTGGCTATTACTGGTTTGGTAGAAGAGAAACGAGACATGAAATTCACGGAAGAGGCACGGACAGTACATCTTGTCGTCTTCCCAAATGTTTTTAAATGTCACAGAGTTGTCTCTCCTTCTTTACTTCTTTCACTTTACGCCCTTTCCAATCTCTATCTTTGTTACTTATTCCTTATCACCGTTCTCCTCTCCCTTTCCTCCACCCAATCAAAATGACTACACATAATCCCCCCCCCCCCCTTCCCCCAGCAGTGTGTCCGTCCGTTTCCATGACAACGGCCTAAAAATAATTATATAATTGTAAGAGACTAGAGGAGGTGGGGGAGAGCGAGAGAGAAAGGAGGGGGGAGGAGCGGTAGCGTGGTAGCCCCCTGGAGCATACACACACATGCACACGCGCTAACAGAGCGTAGCTCACCTTACGTAACAAACCCGGGCCTCGGCTCAGGAGAGATGACTTCATCAGGAAGAAGAGAGGAAAAGAGGAGATAGGAGGAATATTTGGGGATTGCTTTTTCTGCTGCAACTGCTGCTCGGGTGCTTACACAGAGGAATGGGTCCCCTCTCTTCTCTCTATTTCTCTTCTGTTATTCAGATTTCAGAGTGTTTGCACCAGGTTGATGGTATTTAATATGTAATAATATGCCTGGTGTATCTATTCATTCATTATCTGTTCAGGGAAGGACTGCGTGCGTGTGGATGGACCAGTATTGTATGAGTGTGTTTGCATGTTTGGGATGTTTGTGTTAACACATTTGACATTTGCTTGATTTAATATCCCAGTTAATACAATCAGGGTTCCAATCAAAATGATAAAGGAAGAGAACTGGACTTGGGATACACTGCATAGCCCCCCTGAGTTTGTCCTGATCAGGTCACATGGCGAAGAAAAAATCAGATCCCCGAAAATATGCATATTTTAAACAATTGTATGTAATTCTATCCACAAAGTTCTGCTTAAATAGGAGAACCCCTGGATAAATTGTTTCGATAATACCTGACAACTCACGTACTCCCGCTTTGCATAATTGAAATTGAGAACCTCATCATCAACATCGTTAATCACCTAATGAACTTGATGGAACGTTTAACAAGCATGTAGCGGTTGCCACGGTAATTATACACATCACGTCTTGCTTTTAACGAACCCAAGAGAGCGATACAGATCCCCACTGCGCTCGTACACGTTCAGATTGTGTCTGGTTTCTCTTGCAGCCGGCTAACTTGCTGTGACACGTTCATTTTAGTGAGTGATTACACACACACACACCCACCCTCTCTCATTAGGTCCTGTTTGATGTGCATGTGGAGATATTAGTTGTGGTGAACAATATGAAATATGCAGAAGTGGCATTAGTTTCATTGTGTTTCGTCTTCTCAGTGAAGCAAGAGCAGGAGGAAAAAGGGAGAGAGAGATAGGATGGATGGAGCGCTCTATATTTAAACTGCAAAGATTGCAGGATGGATGGATCTCCCTAAAGACTCTCAGAACGTGGCTCTCTTGCTCTCCAACTTTTCATCCCTTCGCTCCAACTATAAATAAATGAAACAGAGAAGGACAGAAGTGATGGGGAGAGAGAGAGAGAGAGAGAGAGAGAGAGAGAGAGTGATCTCCAGTGGAACGTATGGTCATGTGAGGCTGTGGGATACACTGAGCCAACTTAATATCTTACCCACACACACGTGTACCCACACGTAGTACCCACACACACATAAAATACCCCCACACGTAGTACCCACACACATGTAGTACCCACACATACAGTACCCACACACACGTAGTACCCACACACACAGTACCCACACACGTAGTACCCACACACATGCAGTACCCACACATACAGTACCCACACACACATTACCCACACAAACAGTACCCACACATACAGTACCCACACATACAGTACCCACACACGTAGTACCCACACACGTAATACCCACACATACAGTACCCACACATACAGTACCCACACACACAGTTCTCACACACAGTACCCACACAGAGTTCTCACACACGTAGTACCCACACATACAGTACCCACACATACAGTACCCACACCGGTAATACCCACACATGCAGTACCCACACATACAGTACCCACACACACAGTACCCACACACACAGTACCCACACACGCAGTACCCACACACGTAGTACCCACACACGTAATAGCCACACATACAGTACCCACACACACAGTTCTCACACACACAGTACCCACACAGAGTTCTCACACACGTAGTACCCACACCCGTAATACCCACACATGCAGTACCCACACATACAGTACCCACACACACAGTACCCACACACACAGTACCCACACATACAGTACCCACACACACAGTACCCACACACACAGTACCCACACACACAGTACCCACACATACAGTACATATAGTACCCACACATACAGTACCCACACATACAGTACCCACACATATAGTACCCACACATACAGTACATATAGTACCCACACATACAGTACCCACACATACAGTACCCACACACACAGTACCCACACACACAGTACCCTCACATACAGTACATATAGTACCCACACATACAGTACCCACACATACAGTACCCACACATATAGTACCCACACACATAGTACCCACACATATAGTACTCACACATACAGTACCCACACATACAGTACCCACACATACAGTACCCACACATACAGTACATATAGTATCCACACATATAGTACCCACACATACAGTACATATAGTACCCACACATACAGTACATATAGCACACACACAGTACCCACACACACAGTACCCTCACATACAGTACATATAGTACCCACACATACAGTACCCACACATACAGTACCCACACATATAGTACCCACACACATAGTACCCACACATATAGTACTCACACATACAGTACCCACACATACAGTACCTACACACACAGTACCCACACATACAGTACATATAGTACCCACACATATAGTACCCACACATACAGTACCCACACATACAGTACATATAGTACCCACACATATAGTACCCACACATACAGTACTCACACACACAGTACCCACACACACAGAACCCACACATACAGTACCCACACACGCAGTACCCACACACACAGTACCCACACATACAGTACCCACACATACAATACCCACACACGTAGTACCCACACACGTAGTACCCACACATACAGTACCCACACACGCAGTACCCACACACACAGTACCCACACACACATTACCCACACACACATTACCCACACATACAGTACCCACACACACAGTACCCACACACACAGTACCCACACATACAGTACCCACACATACAGTACCCACACACGTAGTACCCACACACAGCACATGGCATGTTTCCCAAAGTGATGAACTATCCCTTACAATCTGTTGACATCTGACACTGTACATCTCTTCAGAGAGAAGAAACCAATAGTCATGATACTTGCAGTCTGTACTGTAAGAGACAGTGAAAGAGAGCATGGCTGAAAGAGGAAGCAGCATGACACACTGTATTAATCAAGAGAGAGAAAGAGGCAGAGAGAGGGGGGGGGCAGTTAGAGAGAGGGGGGAGAGAGAGACCATTAGAGTGAGAGAGAGAGAGGGGGGGGGGACAGTTAGAGAGAGGGGGGAGAGAGAGACCATTAGAATGAGAGAGAGGAAGAGAGGGTACAGTTAGAGAGAAGTGGGAGAGAGAGACCATTAGAGTGAGGGAGAGGAAGAGAGGGGGGACAGTTAGAGAAAGAGGGGGAGAGAGAGACCATTAAAATGAGAGAGAGGGAGAGAGAGGGTACAGTTAGAGAAAGAGGGGGAGAGAGAGACCATTTGAGTGAGGGAGTGAGGGAGGGCGAGAGGGGGGACAGTTAGAGAGAAGTGGGAGAGAGAGACCATTAGAGTGAGAGAGAGGAAGAGAGGGGGGACAGTTAGAGAGAAGTGGGAGAGAGACCATTAGAGTGAGAGAGAGGAAGAGAGGCGGGACAGTTAGAGAAAGAGGGGGAGAGAGAGACCATTAGAGTGAGAGAGAGGGAGAGAGAGGGTACAGTTAGAGAAAGAGGGGGAGAGAGAGACCATTTGAGTGAGGGAGTGAGGGAGGGAGAGAGGGGGGACAGTTAGAGAGAAGTGGGAGAGAGAGACCATTAGAGTGAGAGAGAGGGAGAGTGAGGGTACAGTTAGAGAAAGAGGGGGAGAGAGAGACCATTAGAGTGAGGGAGGGAGGGAGGGAGGGAGGGAGGGAGGGAGGGAGGGAGGGAGGGAGGGAGGGAGGGAGGGAGGGAGGGGGGACAGTTAGAGAAAGAGGGGGAGAGAGAGACCATTTGAGTGAGAGAGGGAGGGAGGGAGACAGACCCTTAGAGTGAGAGAGGGAGAGAGAGAGAGAGGGGGGAGAGATAGTTAAAGAGAGGGGGGAGAGGGAGAGATAGGGGGGGCAGTTAGAGAAAGGCAGGAGGGAGGCGGGGACACTTAGAGAAAGAGGGGGAGTGAGAGACCATTAGAGGGAGAGAGAGCAGCAGAGTGAGGGTGGGAGAGAGAGAGAGAGAGAGAGAGAGAGAGAGCGAGCAGCAGAGTGAGGGTGGGAGAGAGAGGGAGTACAGCTCACTGAGGTCTGATTGCTGATTGATGCATTGACTTCCTCTGATTGAGCTTTTTAGTGAGGAATGAACTGGAAGACTGGCTTATGATTGCAGAGAGAATTGAGTGGGGTGCTGGCAGTGTGTATGCACGTGTGTGTGTGTGTCCACTTGTGCATACATATGGAGTCAGTGTTATCTACCAGCTCTCACAGTCTCGCGACATAATTAGACGTTCATCTATGTTTCTCAAATCAAATGTTTGTAAGTTGTTCCAAACTCAAATTTCGAGGTGTTTAAGGTTTAGTTTAGACATTAACTCAGAATGTTTCAGGTTAGGGTTAAGTTTGGGCATTAACTCCAAATGGTTAAGATAAGGGTATACGTTTGGGAAGGCTTTAAACAAAAATATTCACACTTTTGGAATCAGAGGCTTTACCGTAACCGACTTGAAGATAACAACGTGCACTGTTGCCCCTAGTGGCAGGTTTCCACGTCATCTCCCGACTTCCTCAGACATGGATGGATGTGGAATACTGACTTGTATCACGAATGACCTGGCTGAGTGTTATAGCCAACACAGGGTGGGTGGGAGGGTGTGTGTGTGTGTGTGTGTGTGCGTGCGTGCGTGCGCGCGTGTGTGTGTGTATTTATTATAGCCAGCAATAGAAGTCTAGAGCCACCTCAGTAAACCCAGCTAACCTCGTGCTAATTACCATGGTGTTCCAGGCCAGGCTCAGACAGCCTGGAGGAGGAGCTCTCTTGTCCTTTCTTGCCCTCCTTTTCTCTATATCTCTTTCTCTCCTATCTCTTTGATGTACACTCTTGATGTGCACATTCTTTCTCACTCTCTCTCTCTCACTGTCTGTCTCTGTCTGTCTGTCTGTCTGTCTGTCTGTCTGTCTGTCTGTCTGTCTGTCTGTCTGTCGGTCTGTCGGTCGGTCGGTCGGTCGCTGTCTTGTGAGGCCATTAGCAAAGTGGAGAAGGTAGCCTGGAGAGAGAGATATGTCCTGTGGGGGTTTTCAGTTGAGACCATAACACGTTATAGACCATAACACATACAGTGCCTTGCAAAAGTATTCATCCCCCTTGGCGCTTTCCACTTATTTTTGCATTACAACCTGTCATTTAAATAGATTTTTATTTGGATTTCATGTAATGGACATACAGAAAATAGTCCATATTGGTAAGGTGAAATGAAAAAAATAACTTGTTTAAAAAAGAACAAATAAATCAAAATGGAAAATGGTGCGTGCATATGTATTCTTTGCCATGAAGCCCCTAAATAATATCTGGTGCAACCAATTACATTCAGAAGTCACATAATTAAAAAAATAAAGTCCACCTGTCTGCAATCTAAGTGTCACATGATCTGTCACATGATCTCAATATTTATACACCTGTTCTGAAAGGCCCCAGAGTCTGCAACACAACTAAGCAAGGGGCACCATCAAGCAAGCGGCACCATTAAGACCAGGGAGCTCTCCAACAGGTCTGGGACAAAGTTGGGGAGAAGTACAGATCAGGGTTGGGCTGCCCACCAAAACTCATGGACCAGGCAAGGAGGGCATTAACCAGAGAGGCAACAAAGAGACCAAAGATAACCCTGAAGGAGCTGCAAAGCTCCACAGTGGAGATTGGAGTATCTGTCCATAGGACCACTTTAAGCTGTACACTCCACAGAGCTGGGCTCTGGCAGAAAAAAGCCATTGCTTAAAGAAAAAAATAAGCAAACACATTTGGTGTTCGCCAACAGGCATGTGGGAGACTCCCCAAACATATGTAAGAAGATACTCTGGTCAGATGAAACTAAAATGGAGCTTTTTGGCCATCAAGGAAAACGCTATGTCTGGCGCAAACCCAACACCTCTCATCACCCTGAGAACACCATCCCCACAGTGAAGCATGATGCTGCCACCACCATGCTGTGGGGATGTTTTTCATCGGCAGGGACCGGGAAACTGGTCAGAATTGAAGGAATGATGGATGGCGCACAAGGAAATTCTTGAGGGAAACCTGTTTCAGTCTTCCAGAGATTTGAGACTGGGACGGAGCTTCACCTTCCAGCAGGAAATTGACCCTAAGTATACTGCTAAAACAACACTTGATTGTTTAAGGGGAAACATTTAAATGTCTTGGAATGACCTAGTGAAAGCCCAGACTGCAATCAAATTGAGAATCTGTGGTATGACTTAAAGATTTGCCTTGAAGAATGGGCAAAAATCCCAGGGGCCAGATGTGCCAAGCTTATAGATACATACCTCATAAATACTGCAAAAGGTGGCTCTACAAAGTATTGACTTTGGGAGGGTGAATAGTTATGCACACTCAAGTTTTCTTGTTTGTTTCACTAGAAAAAAATATTTTGCATCTTCAAAGTGGTAGGCATGTTGTATAAATCAAATGATACAAACCCCCCAAAAATCAATTTTGATTCCAGGTTGTAAGGCAACAAAATAGGAAAAATGCCAAAGGGCGTGAATACTTTCGCAAGCCACTGTATGACTGTATGCATTTTCTTACTGACGTTCAAGCCTAAACGCTTTCCATATCTTCCACCCACAGTAGCCATTATTCTGATAATGAATACTAGCAGTACCTCATCTTTCCATATATTGTATTCCTCCAACATTCCCTTTCCATAATATACATCTGGATCTAGTGAAAATGGTAAGTCGTACGGACACACACACTCCGCCAACCTTGTATCTATAGAGCACGTCAATGCTAATGGACAATGTACTGTATACTAGTGAGAGTCTGCCCCCAGGTTAAAGATGTGTATTATTTTTGTGCACCTCTCTCCCTCTGCCACTTAAACCCCCTCCCTCTGAAGAAGACACCGTTGCTATGGAGTGGGTTGCTGCCTCGGCTTGCACTTGGCTACGTCGCCAGCTAGCACTCACTCCGACACAAGTAGTGGAGTTGATTATATCAAATAGGAGTGAGTGAAGAGATGTGAACTCCATTCAAGGCAGATTCTGTCCCTTAAATATTACATAGATATAAAGTAGTATAATGCTATGGTAACTTTATTTGACATGGTCATTATGACATGATAACAATATTAGAATTAACGTGACGTGATATCTGTCATTTAGATCTTAATATCTGTCATTTAGATGTTGTCTGTCATGTAGATGTTGTCTATGTGTGACATGAGTGGTCATGTGTTACTTACCTCTTTAAAAGACAGAGCTAGAATCGGTGTGTGTGTGTGTGTGTTTGTGTGTGTGTGTGTGTGTGTGTGTGTGTGTGTGTGTGTGTGTGTGTGTGTGTGTGTGTGTGTGTGTGTGTGTGTGTGTGTGTGTGTGTGTGCGTGTGCGTGTGTGCGCAAGCCTGCCTGTCTACAGTAATGGCATGTACATGAGTGAGTACAAAACAGTACAGTACAAGATAACTTGTTTCATGAGTCTACTATCATTAATCCACCATGTTACTGTACCTTTGTTGAGAGGATAACCTTCATACTGCAACACACAACTTTATTCACGTCCCATTTCTACCTTTCTTTCTCTCTTTCTCTCTGACCTCCTTTGTCCTTCTACAGGTGTGTTACTGCTTTCTCCCGACGAAGAACACACACACACACTCAGTACATTCACCCTGTTTATGGACTATGGAGAAGCCAGCTGTCCCTTTTTTCTTCTAAAGCACAGGCATCTTTTGTGCTCTTGAAATGGCCCTCCTATTGCCTCGGCGTTGTACACTGACTGAATAGAATCAGGTGACTCATATCTCAAATGCAACAATTCCATAAAAGTCAGTAGTTAGGCAGTACAGATGGATTGGCATCTGGAGGGGGGGGTGGGGGGGGGGTTATATTCACTTCCTGCTTTTTGTCTTTAGTCCATTCAGAGTCAGACAAAGATGATAACTTTAGAAGAGATACTGTACCGTCTCTACGTTCCGTGTTTTTTTTAGATGCTTTTAGAGTGTTTGTGCCATTGGCGGGAGTGTGTGTGTGCGTGCATACTTGCTTGATTGTGTATGCACACAATTTCTCATACCTTGTGTGTATGTGTGTGGAAGGGTGTGTACTTGGCTGTGAGTTGGTATCTGGCATCGTGGTACTGTTCACAGTAGCGAGGGCCAGGGTGGTGGAGTGTTGGACATGGCTGGGCGCATCTGCTGCCTGTATCCCTCTGGCAATGGGCATTAGTCTGGGCACACTGACTCCATTACACTCTGCCATGCTACACACACACACACACACACACACTCACACACACACACACACACACACACACACACATACACACTCTCCTTTGTAGCACCCACTGCTGGGTTTTCAGTTTCACCCATAGAGATGTAATGGCCTCCTCTGTGGCAGCAGGGGCCTATGATAAAACAGGATTTGGGCCAGGTGCCCGCCCTCTATGCAACTCTATGGTTTGACATTATTCGATGTTAAAGATGAATGGGGATGGTAGAATTTTAGTACTTCAGTAGTAATGTACTCATGCATGAACTTAATGTCTGTGTAATGTGTTTGTGTGAATGATGCCTGTCCCTATGGGAATTCTACAGTAGGAATGAACAACCCATCTTCATCTGAACAGTCATTAGAAGGTTTTATCTTCTGTCTGTGAAGGCCTTCCCTCTCTTTCTTCCTTTTCTTTTGTTTTCTGTCTGTCTGGTTCTCTCCCTGGTTCCTAGAGCAGATCCCTTTATACTCTCTATAATGTTTATTTCCCATCGTAATAATGTGTTTTCCTTAGCAAACAGAACAGAAAAGGCGTAGGCAGGGCAGGCGTCTTGATCTGTGTGTGTGTGTGTGTGTGTGTGTGTGTGTGTGTGTGTGTGCATGTAGCACTCGTAGCTGTAAAAATTAAACACATCCAGCTGCAAACACCAAGATACACACACACACACACACACACATACACACACACCATGATATGTCCGTGCTCCTCCTGCTCTCTACTCTCTGTGTTGTTTTACTGTGAGCTCTGCGTGGTGTTAGACAAGTTTCCTAATATAACATAGGAACAGACGTGTGTTCAACCAAACACATGCAGAATGTACGGCACACGGGTCACCAGAGAACTAGGCCCCTTTCATACTACTGAGCTGAGCAACCGCTGAGCTGTACTGTGCCGGCCTGTTTACTCATCCATCGTCGTTGCTGGAAAGGACAACATCTGAGCCAACACAGTATGTCTCAGGTCAGCAGGAGAGTGTGAGAAGATAATAGAGTGCATTCGCTCAGGAACATGGAGGTGTTGAGAGGTTGAGTTAGTTTGCGGTGTGAATGAGTCAGGGAATGGTAGAAGCTGAAAGGTTGGGAAGAGGTGAACTAAGTTTATGCAGGTGAGGAGGAAAAGCCATTTTAGAG
Source organism: Oncorhynchus mykiss (assembly GCF_057628025.1). Taxonomy (NCBI): domain Eukaryota; kingdom Metazoa; phylum Chordata; class Actinopteri; order Salmoniformes; family Salmonidae; genus Oncorhynchus; species Oncorhynchus mykiss. The sequence goes on along the minus strand of NC_143038.1, from coordinate 5,456,360 downwards.
TGTTGGGATTCAGCTGCTGTAGCTAGCTGACTGGATGGGCTTTTTCAGTGGAAATGTGTTCAAATAAACAAAGAATGCTAGCTTATGTTAGCAATAGCATCACATTGCTGTATTAACTACTATAGTTAGCCTAACTGTCTGGCTGGCCTGTCCAGTGAAAAGTGGTGAAATCGCATTTTAGTTAGCAGTAGTTAGCACTATTTGCATTGTCTCCCCCCAACCCCTCTTTTACGCTGCTACTCTCTGTTTATCATATATGCATAGTCCCTTTAACTATACTTTCAAGTACATACTACCTCAATTAGCCAGACTAACCGGTGCCCCCACAAATTGGCTACCCGGACTATCCAAGCCCTCTTTTACGCTACTGCTACTCTCTGTTTATCATATATGCATAGTCTCACTACTGTTATAGCCTCACTACTGTTATAGCCTCACTACTGTTATAGCCTCACTACTGTATACAGCCTCACTACTGTATATAGTCTCACTACTGTTATAGCCTCACTACTGTATATAGCCTCACTACTGTTATAGCCTCACTACTGTTATAGCCTCACTACTGTTATAGCCTCACTACTGTTATAGCCTCGCTACTGTATATAGCCTCACTACTGTTATAGCCTCACTACTGTTATAGCCTCACTACTGTATATACAGTGCCTTGCGAAAGTATTCGGCCCCCTTGAACTTTGCGACCTTTTGCCACATTTCAGGCTTCAAACATAAAGATATAAAACTGTATTTTTTTGTGAAGAATCAACAACAAGTGGGACACAATCATGAAGTGGAACGACATTTATTGGATATTTCAAACTTTTTTAACAAATCAAAAACTGAAAAATTGGGCGTGCAAAATTATTCAGCCCCTTTACGTTCAGTGCAGCAAACTCTCTCCAGAAGTTCAGTGAGGATCTCTGAATGATCCAATGTTGACCTAAATGACTAATGATGATAAATACAATCCACCTGTGTGTAATCAAGTCTCCGTATAAATGCACCTGCACTGTGATAGTCTCAGAGGTCCGTTAAAAGCGCAGAGAGCATCATGAAGAACAAGGAACACACCAGGCAGGTCCGAGATACTGTTGTGAAGAAGTTTAAAGCCGGATTTGGATACAAAAAGATTTCCCAAGCTTTAAACATCCCAAGGAGCACTGTGCAAGCGATAATATTGAAATGGAAGGAGTATCAGACCACTGCAAATCTACCAAGACCTGGCCGTCCCTCTAAACTTTCAGCTCATACAAGGAGAAGACTGATCAGAGATGCAGCCAAGAGGCCCATGATCACTCTGGATGAACTGCAGAGATATACAGCTGAGGTGGGAGACTCTGTCCATAGGACAACAATCAGTCGTATATTGCACAAATCTGGCCTTTATGGAAGAGTGGCAGGAAGAAAGCCATTTCTTAAAGATATCCATAAAAAGTGTTGTTTAAAGTTTGCCACAAGCCACCTGGGAGAAACACCAAACATGTGGAAGAAGGTGGTCTGGTCAGATGAAACCAAAATTGAACTTTTTGGCAACAATGCAAAACGTTATGTTTGGCGTAAAAGCAACACAGCTGAACACACCATCCCCACTGTCAAACATGGTGGTGGCAGCATCATGGTTTGGGCCTGCTTTTCTTCAGCAGGTACAGGGAAGATGGTTAAAATTGATGGGAAGATGGATGGAGCCAAATACAGGACCATTCTGGAAGAAAACCTGATGGAGTCTGCAAAAGACCTGAGACTGGGACGGAGATTTGTCTTCCAACAAGACAATGATCCAAAACATAAAGCAAAATCTACAATGGAATGGTTCAAAAATAAACATATCCAGGTGTTAGAATGGCCAAGTCAAAGTCCAGACCTGAATCCAATCGAGAATCTGTGGAAAGAACTGAAAACTGCCGTTCACAAATGCTCTCCATCCAACCTCACTGAGCTCGAGCTGTTTTGCAAGGAGGAATGGGAAAAAATGTCAGTCTCTCGATGTGCAAAACTGATAGAGACATACCCCAAGCGACTTACAGCTGTAATCGCAGCAAAAGGTGGCGCTACAAAGTATTAACTTAAGGGGGCTGAATAATTTTTCACGCCCAATTTTTCAGTTTTTGATTTGTTAAAAAAGTTTGAAATATCCAGTAAATGTTGTTCCACTTCATGATTGTGTCCCACTTGTTGTTGATTCTTCACAAAAAATACAGTTTTATATCTTTATGTTTGAAGCCTGAAATGTGGCAAAAGGTCGCAAAGTTCAAGGGGGCTGAATACTTTCGCAAGGCACTGTAGCCTCACTACTGTTATAGCCTCACTACTGTTATAGCCTCACTACTGTATATAGCCTCACTACTGTTATAGCCTCACTACTGTTATAGCCTCACTACTGTTATAGCCTCACTACTGTATATAGCCTCACTACTGTTATAGCCTCACTACTGTTATAGCCTCACTACTGTTATAGCCTCACTACTGTTATAGCCTCACTACTGTATATAGCCTCGCTGCTGTTATAGCCTCACTACTGTTATAGCCTCGCTACTGTATATAGCCTCGCTACTGTATATAGCCTCACTACTGTTATAGCCTCACTACTGTTATAGCCTCACTACTGTATATAGCCTCACTACTGTATATAGCCTCACTACTGTTATAGCCTCACTACTGTTATAGCCTCACTACTGTTATAGCCTCACTACTGTATATAGCCTCACTACTGTTATAGCCTCGCTACTGTATATAGCCTCGCTACTGTATATAGCCTCACTACTGTTATAGCCTCACTACCGTTATAGCCTCACTACTGTATATAGCCTCACTACTGTATATAGCCTCACTACTGTTATAGCCTCACTACTGTTATAGCCTCACTACTGTTATAGCCTCACTACTGTATATAGCCTCACTACTGTTATAGCCTCACTACTGTATATAGCCTCACTACTGTTATAGCCTCACTACTGTATATAGCCTCACTACTGTTATAGCCTCACTACTGTATATAGCCTCACTATTGTATATAGCCTCACTACTGTTATAGCCTCTCTACTGTATATAGCCTCACTACTGTTATAGCCTCACTACTGTTATAGCCTAACTACTGTTATAGCCTCACTACTGTTATAGCCTCACTACTGTATATAGCCTCACTACTGTTATAGCCTCACTACTGTATATAGCCTCACTACTGTTATAGCCTCACTACTGTTATAGCCTCACTACTGTATATAGCCTCACTACTGTTATAGCCTCACTACTGTTATAGCCTCACTACTGTTATAGCCTCACTACTGTATATAGCCTCACTACTGTTATAGCCTCACTACTGTATATAGCCTCACTACTGTTATAGCCTCACTACTGTATATAGCCTCACTACTGTTATAGCCTCACTACTGTATATAGCCTCACTATTGTATATAGCCTCACTACTGTTATAGCCTCTCTACTGTATATAGCCTCACTACTGTTATAGCCTCACTACTGTTATAGCCTAACTACTGTTATAGCCTCACTACTGTTATAGCCTCACTACTGTATATAGCCTCACTACTGTTATAGCCTCACTACTGTATATAGCCTCACTACTGTTATAGCCTCACTACTGTTATAGCCTCACTACTGTTATAGCCTCACTACTGTATATAGCCTCACTACTGTATATAGCCTCACTACTGTATATAGCCTCACTACTGTTATAGCCTCACTACTGTTATAGCCTCACTACTGTATATAGCCTCACTACTGTTATAGCCTCACTACTGTTATAGCCTAACTACTGTTATAGCCTCACTACTGTATATAGCCTCACTACTATATATAGCCTCACTACTGTTATAGCCTCACTACTGTATATAGCCTCACTACTGTTATAGCCTCACTACTGTTATAGCCTCACTACTGTATTTTCATTGTATTTTTACTGTTGTTTTTATTTCTTTACTTATCTATTGTTCACCTAATACCTATTTTTTTACTTAAAATTTGCCCTGTTGGTTAAGGGCCTGTAGGTAAGAATTTCACTGTAATGTCTACACCTGTTGTATTTGGCGCACGTGACAAATAAACTTTGATTTGATTTGGAATAGCATCTCTGTATTGGCAGCTATTAGCATTGGTGTGCTAGCTACTAGCTATAGCTACTAGCTAGCACAACGTTGACTGTCTGGCTGGCCTTTCCAGTGGAAACGTGGTGAAATCCGGAGCAGATGTTAGCGGTGGCCCATGAATAAACTGTTGATTGGTGGACGAGGTGGGATGATGAAGGGAGAAAAGGAAGAGAGGAGGAGAAAGGAGCCTGGAGAATGAATGGAGGGAGATGGAAGTAGAATGAATGGAGGGAGAGGGAAGTAGAATGAATGGAGGGAGAGGGAAGGAGAATGAATGGAGGGAGAGGGAAGTAGAATGAATGGAGGGAGAGGGAAGTAGAATGAATGGAGGGAGAGGGAAGTAGAATGAATGAATGAATGGAGGGAGAGGGAAGTAGAATGAATGGAGGGAGAGGCAAGTAGAATGAATGGAGGGAGAGGGAAGTAGAATGAATGGAGGGAGAGGGAAGTAGAATGAATGGAGGGAGAGGGAAGTAGAATTAATGAATGGAGGGAGAGGGAAGGAGAATGAATGAATGGAGGGAGAGGGAAGTAGAATGAATGGAGGGAGAGGGAAGTAGAATGAATGGAGGGAGAGGGAAGGATAATGAATGGAGGGAGAGGGAAGTAGAATGAATGAATGGAGGGAGAGGGAAGTAGAATGAATGGAGGGAGAGGGAAGTAGAATGAATGGAGGGAGAGGGAAGAAGAATGAATGGAGGGAGGGAGGGAGAATGAATGGAGGGAGAGGGAAGGAGAATGAATGAATGGAGGGAGAGGGAAGGAGAATGAATGGAGGGAGAGGGAAGGAGAATGAATGAATGGAGGGAGAGGGAAGTAGAATGAATGAATGGAGGGAGAGGGAAGGAGAATGAATGTGAGGGAAGTAGAATGAATATATGGAGAGGGAAGGAGAATTAATAAATGGAGGGAGAGGGAAGGAGAATGTATGAATGGAGAGAGAGGGAAGGAAGTGTGGAGTGAGAGGATAACCTAGGTATTTAAGCTCTTTTTCTTTCTGTCTTATTTTTCTCTCCTTTTTCTTACTCTCTATTTCCCCCTCTCTATTTCCCCCTCTCTCTTTTCCCCTCTCTTTTTTCCCCTCTCTTTCCCCCTTCTTTTCCCCTCTCTCTTTCCCCTCTCTCTTTCCCCTCTCTCTTTTCCCCTCTCTCTTTTCCCCTCTCTTTTCCCCTCTCTATTTTCCCCTCTCTCTTTTCCCCTCTCTCTTTTCCCCTCTCTTTTCCCCTCTCTCTTTTCCCTCTCTATTTCCCCCTCTCTCTTTTCCCCTCTCTATTTTCCCCTCTCTCATTTCCCCTCTCTTTTCCCCTCTCTCTTTTCCCCTCTCTTTCCACCCTCTCTCTTTCCCCTCTCTATTTCCCCCTCTCTCTTTTCCCCTCTCTATTTTCCCCTCTCTCTTTTCCCCTCTCCTTTCCCCCTCTCTCTTTTCCCCTCTCTCTTTCCCCCTCTCTCTTTTCCCCTCTCTCTTTTCCCCTCTCTATTTTCCCCTCTCTCTTTTCCCCTCTCTTTCCACCCTCTCTCTTTCCCCTCTCTATTTCCCCCTCTCTCGTTTCCCCTCTCTATTTCCCCTCTCTCTTTTCCCCTCTCTTTTCCCCTATCTATTTCCCCTCTCTCTTTTCCCCTCTCTCTATTCCCCTCTCTATTTTCCCCTCTCTCTTTCCCCCTCTCTCTTTTCCCCTCTCTTTCCACCCTCTCTCTTTCCCCTCTCTATTTCCCCCTCTCTCTTTTCCCCTCTCTATTTTTCCCTCTCTCTTTCCCCTCTCTATTTTCCCCTCTCTCTTTTCCCCTCTCTTTCCACCCTCTCTATTTCCCCCTCTCTATTTCCCCCTCTCTATTTCCCCCTCTCTCTTTCCCCTCTCTCTTTCCCCTCTCTCTTTTCCCCTCTCTTTCCACCCTCTCTCTTTCCCCTCTCTCTTTTCCCCTCTCTCTTTTCCCCTCTCTCTTCCCCTCTCTATTTCCCCCTCTCTTTCCACCCTCTCTATTTCCCCCTCTCTCTTTTCCCCTCTCTATTTCCCCTCTCTCTTTCCCCTCTCTCTTTCCACCTTCTCTCTTTCCACCCTCTCTCTTTCCCCTCTCTATTTACCCCTCTCTCGTTTCCCTCTCTATTTCCCCCTCTCTCTTTCCCCTCTCTTTCCACCCTCTTTCTTTTCCCCTCTCTTTTCCCCTCTCTATTTTCCCCTCTCTCTTTTCCCCTCTCATTCCTCCCTCTCTCTTTCCCCTCTCTATTTCCCCCCTCTCATTTCCCCTCTCTCTTTCCCCCTCTCTCTTTTCCCTCTTTATTTCCCCTCTCTTTCCCCTCTCTCTTCCCCCTCTCTCTTTTCCCCTCTCTTTCCACCCTCTCTCGTTCCCCTCTCTCTTTTCCCCTCTCCTTTCCCCCTCTCTCTTTCCCCCTCTCTCTTTTCCCCTCTCTCTTTCCCCCTCTCTCTTTTCCCCTCTCTTCCCCATCTCTCGTTTCCCCTCTCTATTTTCCCTCTCTCTTTTCCCCTCTCTATTTCCCCCTCTCTCTTTCCCCTCTCTCTTTCCCCTCTCTATTTCCCCCTCTCTCTTTTCCCCTCTCTCTTTTCCCCTCTCTATTTTCCCCTCTCTCTTTCCCCCTCTCTCTTTTCCCCTCTCTTTCCACCCTCTCTCTTTCCACCCTCTCTCTTTCCCCCTCTCTCTTTCCCCCTCTCTCTTTCCCCCTCTCTCTTTCCCCCTCTCTCTTTCCCCCTCTCTCTTTTCCCCTCTCTCTTTCCCCCTCTCTCTTTTCCCCTCTCTTTCCACCCTCTCTCTTTCCACCCTCTCTCTTTCCCCCTCTCTCTTTCCCCCTCTCTCTTTTCCCCTCTCTCTTTCCCCCTCTCTCTTTTCCCCTCTCTCTTTCCCCCTCTCTCTTTTCCCCTCTCTCTTTCCCCCTCTCTATTTTCCCCTCTCTCTTTTCCCCTCTCCTTTCCCCCTCTCTCTTTCCCCCTCTCTCTCTTCCCCTCTCTCTTTCCCCCTCTCTCTTTTCCCCTCTCTTCCCCATCTCTCGTTTCCCCTCTCTATTTTCCCCTCTCTCTTTTCCCCTCTCTATTTCCCCCTCTCTCTTTCCCCTCTCTATTTCCCCCTCTCTCTTTTCCCCTCTTTCTTTTCCCCTCTCTATTTTCCCCTCTCTCTTTCCCCCTCTCTCTTTTCCCCTCTCTTTCCACCCTCTCTCTTTCCACCCTCTCTCTTTCCCCCTCTCTCTTTCCCCCTCTCTCTTTCCCCCTCTCTCTTTCCCCCTCTCTCTTTTCCCCTCTCTCTTTCCCCCTCTCTCTTTTCCCCTCTCTCTTTCCCCCTCTCTCTTTTCCCCTCTCTTCCCCCTCTCTCGTTTCCCCTCTCTATTTTCCCCTCTCTCTTTTCCCCTCTCTATTCCCCCCTCTGTCTTTCCCCTCTCTATTTCCCCCTCTCTCTTTTCCCCTCTCTATTTTCCCCTCTCTCTTTCCCCCTCTCTATTTTCCCCTCTCTTTCCACCCTCTCTCTTTCCACCCTCTCTCTTTCCCCCTCTCTCTTTCCCCCTCTCTCTTTTCCCCTCTCTATTTCCCCCTCTCTCTTTTCCCCTCTCTATTTTCCCCTCTCTCTTTTCCCCTCTCTTTCCTCCCTCTCTCTTTCCCCTCTCTATTTCCCCTCTCTCTTTCCCCCTCTCTCTTTTCCCTCTTTATTTCCCCTCTCTCTTTTCCCCTCTCTCATTTCCCCTCTCTCATTTCCCCTCTCCCTTTCTCTCTCTTACACACTTTTTTTATGCACAATAAGGAGTGATAGCTTCTAGTGCTTCTTGTACCTTTTCCTCTTGTAGCCCAACTCTCTTTCCATGTATAATTTTCCCCTCTTCTCATCCCCCTCTCCTCCCTCTCTCCTCCTCACCCTACATATCCTAATCCTGAGCTCTATTTTTACTCTCTCATCTCTGCCCTCTCTTTGTCCTCTTCTTCGCTCTCACTTTTTCCATCTCTTTTTCTCTTCTCCTCTGGTGGGTCTTTCAGTTCTCAGGAGGTGTGCACACACACACACACACACACACACACACAATCCGTGGCAGGATGCTACATACAGACACACACTCACAGATGGACGGACGCAGGTATGCACACACACACACAAACACACACAAATACACCTTTAGGCAAGGTGCTGCAGGGCCAGCCCTTGTCAGTTCATATGAGTTCTGTGTCCTCCATTAGCTTGCTAGTAGCATTGACCTCACAGGACAGACGTCAGAACACACACACGCACACAATCCATCCACACAGACACACACACACACAATCTCTTGCTTGTGTAACCCGAAATCTCTGTCTCTTCCAGCTTTGCACGAGTTCCCTACAGATCTGTTTACCCACAAGGAGAGGACAGAAGGAGCTGTGGCCCTGCACGTCCTGTGTGTGAGTTCAGTCTTCTTCACTTTGATCTTACACTGTCTCTGTCTGTCTGTCTGTCACTCTGTCTGTCACTCTGTCTGTCACTCTGTCTGTCTGTCTGTCACTCTGTCTGTCTGTCTGTCACTCTGTCTGTCTGTCTGTCTGTCTGTCTGTCTGTCTGTCTGTCTGTCTGTCTGTCAACCTGTCAACCTGTCAACCTGTAGGTGTCCCCGGGGTGGCAGGTGGCCTGGCGGTTAAGAGTGTTGGGCTAGTAACCGAAAGGTTGCTGGTTCAAATCCCCGAACCGTCAAGGTGTAAAAATCTGCCTTTCCACTAGGTATCCCCGTTTCCACTAGGTATCCCCTTTTCCACTAGGTATCCCCTTTCCCACTAGGTATCCCCGTTTCTACTAGGTATCCCCGTTTCCACTAGGTATCCCTGTTTCCACTAGGTATCCCCTTTCCCACTAGGTATCCCCATTTCTACTAGGTATCCCCGTTTCCACTAGGTATCCCCTTTCCCACTAGGTATCCCCATTTCTACTAGGTATCCCCGTTTCCACTAGGTATGCCCGTTTCCACTAGGTATCCCCGTTTCCACTAGGTATGCCCGTTTCCACTAGGTATCCCCGTTTCCACTAGGTATCCCCGTTTCCACTAGGTATCCCCGTTTCCACTAGGTATCCCCTTTCCCACTAGGTATCCCCGTTTCCACTAGGTATCCCCGTTTCCACTAGGTATCCCCGTTTCCACTAGGTATCCCCGTTTCCACTAGGTATCCCCTTTCCCACTAGGTATCCCCGTTTCCACTAGGTATCCCCGTTTCCACTAGGTATCCCCGTTTCCACTAGGTATCCCCTTTCCCACTAGGTATCCCCGTTTCCACTAGGTATCCCTGTTTCCACTAGGTATCCCCTTTCCCACTAGGTATCCCCATTTCTACTAGGTATCCCCATTTCTACTAGGTATCCCTGTTTCCACTAGGTATCCCCTTTCCCACTAGGTATCCCCTTTCCCACTAGGTATCCCTGTTTCCACTAGGTATCCCCTTTCCCACTAGGTATCCCCATTTCTACTAGGTATCCCCATTTCTACTAGGTATCCCCGTTTCCACTAGGTATCCCCTTTCCCACTAGGTATCCCCGTTTCCACTAGGTATCCCTGTTTCCACTAGGTATCCCCTTTCCCACTAGGTATCCCCATTTCTACTAGGTATCCCCATTTCTACTAGGTATCCCTGTTTCCACTAGGTATCCCCTTTCCCACTAGGTATCCCCTTTCCCACTAGGTATCCCTGTTTCCACTAGGTATCCCCTTTCCCACTAGGTATCCCCATTTCTACTAGGTATCCCCATTTCTACTAGGTATCCCTGTTTCCACTAGGTATCCCCTTTCCCACTAGGTATCCCCTTTCCCACTAGGTATCCCCGTTTCCACTAGGTATCCCTGTTTCCACTAGGTATCCCCTTTCCCACTAGGTATCCCCATTTCTACTAGGTATCCCCGTTTCCACTAGGTATGCCCTTTCCCATGTCTCTGTGTGTGTGTCTTTAATCAACCTTTCACATTCTCAACACCTCAGTAAACTATTTTAAGTTCCCGTTAAAAAAGAAATCACACACTCAACACAGTGGAAACTAACAACTTCTCAGTCAGTCCCCTGTATTTCTCGGCTGGCTGGGTGTTTGTGCATAGTGCGAACCATGGGATAATTGTTAGCGGGCCGCCGTCCAAGGCTAAACAAATGGCCCCCGAGTCCAAACTATCCCGCTTGGAGGAACAGAACAGAACAGAACACAGCATCTGGTACCGAATGAGGCCTGCCAACTATGTGTGTGTGTGTGTGTGTGTGTGTGTGTGTGTGTGTGTGTGTGTGCATGCTCCCCACTCTAGCTGGGGTCCTGTCAGCACAGCCGGCATTTTATTTATTGCCGGTTGGAAATACACACCCAATTACAACCAGATTTAGGTGTAGACTCTGAGCAGCGTGAGAGAGACGAGAACTTCCATTTAATATAGTGGACTAGTTCTGGATGGAGGCCGGTGCTAGTTGAGTAGGTAGAGTTGGGGAATGTGTATGTTTGTAATTGTGTATGGGATGTGTGTGTGTGTGGTGGGACGATGAAGCGGAAGGCTGGGCATTTCTGTAGGCTGGGTTTTAAAGGTAGGGTGAGCAGGCAGGATGTGTGGAGGTGTGTTGGGCAGAGGGCTAAACTGAGGTGTAGACTTCAGAGGTAGCAGGGATGTGGAGGTGGCGGCGATAGAGGGCTAAACTGAGGTGTAGACTACAGAGGGAGCAGGGATGTGGAGGTGGCGAAGATAGAGGGCATAGGCGATACAGAGGGTGGGTAGATGTAGGGAAGGAGAGGAACAAGTATGAGGGGAATAGATCACATGTACCATTTCTGTTTGTTTGATGGGCCTCCACATTGGTTCAACGTCATTTCATTTAAATGACGTGGAAACAACGTTGATTCAGCTCGTGGCATACAGTTAGTTACCTGTAAGGTCCCTCAGTCGAACAGTGAATTTTAGACACAGATTCAACCCCAAAGATCAGGGACTTTATCCAATGCCTCATAAAGAGGGGCACCTGTTGGTAGATGGGTAAAAAAAATAAAAGTAAGCAGACATTGAATATCCCTTTGCGCATGGTGACGTTATTAATGACACTTTGGATGCTGTATCAATACACCCAGTCACTACAAAGATACAGACGTCCTTCCTAACACAGCCGCTGGAGAGGAAGGAAACCGCTCAGGGATTTCACCATGAGGCCCATGGTGACTTTAAAACAGTTGGTATGCTTGTCATCTGGGAGTTTTTTTTTAGGATAAACAAATAGAGCTAAGTATAGGCACAATCCTAGAAGAAAACCTGGTTCAGTCTGTTTTCCAACAGTCACTGGGAGACAAATTCACCTTTCAGCAGGACAATAACCTAAAACACAAGGCCAAATACACACTGGAGCTGCTTGCCAATGTGACAAAACTGGAACTAGTGGCTTAGTTACAGACTTAAATCGTCTTGAAAATCTATGACAAGACTTGAAAATGGCTGTCTAGCAATGATCAACAACCACCTTGACAAAGCTTGAAGAATATTTCAAAGAATAATGTAAAAAAAAATATTGTACAATCCAGGTGTGGGAAGCTCTTAGAGACTTACCCAGAAAGACTCACAGCTGTAATGGCTGCCAACGGTGATTCTAACATGTATTGATTGATTCAGGGGTGTGAATACTTATGTAAATGAGATATTTCTGTATTTCATTTTCAATACATTTGCAAAATTTCAACAACAAAAAAATTAACTGTGTAGATGGGTGAAAATTCAAATGTTTTGCTGTAGCACAACAAAATGTGTAATACGTCAGTGGGTATGAATACTTTCTGAAGGCACTGTATCTCTCTCCCTCCAAAACCGCTATTATGCCTTGATGACCCCATTCACTCATGTAAGCATGAGAGGATTAGTCCGCTGTCAAAACATCATGTCATTTCTTGGAATTCCCTTGTTCCCTCCAAAAAACTCAACCAATCAAAAACTCTTACTCAACCAACCGGCAACAGCAACAGGCTGCTGTGTCTAAAAACAGAGACAACACAGAGACGATGCTGTGTCTAAAAACAGAAACAACACAGAGACGATGCTGTGTCTAAAAAAACACCCACCCACTCACATACACACACACACACACACACACACACACACACACACACACACACACACACACACACACACACACACACAAAAACACACCCTGCCCAGTCATAACGGGACTTCATAGCTGGATAGAGAGAGAGACGGCTGCTATACTGCCACAGTATTCCAACTCTGTTAACTGCCATCTGTTGTTGTCTCTAACCTCTCAGCCCCATGTGATTCCACACCCAGATTCAAATCTCTAACAGGGATTGTACTTTACCTCGGACCCCTGATTCACCAAATTCATGAATCCATCCCACCCCTCCTACCTAGTCAGGCCCATTGATGGAGACAGAGGCTAATGGCACTATGACGTAGGGTTTAAGGGTTTACTTTACCTGTGTTTCTATACAACCACGGTGCGGTGTCTATGATCTCTTCCTCTCTCTGCCTGTCTGTTTCTCCCTCTCTCTCTGCCTGTCTGTTTCTCCCTCTCTCTCTGCCTGTCTGTTTCTCCCTCTCTCTCTGCCTCTCTGTTTCTCCATCTCTCTCTGCCTGTCTGTTTCTCCCTCTCTCTCTGCCTGTCTGTTTCTCCCTCTCTCTCTGCCTGTCTGTTTCTCCCTCTCTCTCTGCCTGTCTGTTTCTCCCTCTCTCTCTGCCTGTCTGTTTCTCCCTCTCTCTCTGCCTGTCTGTTTCTCCCTCTCTCTCTGCCTGTCTGTTTCTCCCTCTCTCTCTGCCTGTCTGTTTCTCCCTCTCTCTCTGCCTGTCTGTTTCTCCTTCTCTCTCTGCCTGTCTGTTTCTCCCTCTCGCTCTGCCTGTCTGTTTCTCCTTCTCTCTCTGCCTGTCTGTTTCTCCCTCTCTCTCTGCCTGTCTGTTTCTCCCTCTCTCTCTGCCTGTCTGTTTCTCCCTCTCTCTCTGCCTGTCTGTTTCTCTTCCTCTCTCTGCCTGTCTGTTTCTCCATCTCTCTCTGCCTGTCTGTTTCTCCCTCTCTCTCTCTCTCTCTCTCTCTCTCTCTCTCTCTCTCTCTCTCTCTCTCTCTCTCTCTCTCTCTCTCTGTCTCTCTCTTTTTCTTTCTCTGTCCCTCCCGCGCTCTCTGTCTCCCTCTGTCTCCCTCTGTCTCCCTCTGTCTCTGTGTGGATGTGTGGGTAAACTAATTCTGTCTGTTTCTCCCTCTCTCTCTGCCTGTCTGTTTCTCCCTCTCTCTCTCTCTCTCTCTCTCTCTCTCTCTCTCTCTCTCTCTCTCTCTCTCTCTCTCTCTCTCTGTCTCTCTCTTTTTCTTTCTCTGTCCCTCCCGCGCTCTCTGTCTCCCTCTGTCTCCCTCTGTCTCCCTCTGTCTCTGTGTGGATGTGTGGGTAAACTAATTCTGTCTGTCGTTTTGTTTTGAAGGATATTAGTGTACCAGTGATTTTTGTATTATAGTAAACCCGATTTGGATATTATGATTTGGTGGGATTTGCAGTTAGGTTGTTGGCTAGCCATCAGCATGTATAAAGCCATGTTTAGTCCAATATCACTGACACATCATCTACAGTGTGTTCTTATGAAATTCAGATGGTGGTTTCCATCCATGTGTATCTAACATATTTAGTCAAGTCTGTTCAGGAGAGTATACTGTTTACAGAATGTTACGCAATATTACCGAATGTTCAGATAGAAATGCAGTGAGAATAGATACAAAAGTCAAGAAGAATAGGAAATTATTACTCAATGAACACCCCCCCCCCCCCCCCCTGTTATCTTTCCTCTCTGTGTCTATTTCCTTTCAGGCCATGTATATGTTCATTGCCCTGGCCTTGGTTTGTGACGATTACTTTGTCCCTTCGCTGGAGAAGATATGTGAGGTATGTATGGACAAAGACAGTCTGCATCCCAAAAGGAAGCCTATTCCATATGTAGTTTACTAACCTATGGGCCCTGGTCAAAGGTAGTGCACTATATAGGGAATAGGGTGCCATTTGGGATGCAGGAAAAACAAGATGTGGACAAGATGTGCTTATGTTGCTGTTTGTCCTTCTGTGTGTTAGGGTCACAGTTCAGTTCAGGGTCAAGGGTTAGTCTGTGGTATTCTTCTTAATGACATATTGGATCCTGTGCCACTTCCATCTTATTACAGTGTTACACTGATATACTGTGAAGCTTCTGTTGACAAGTCTCAACTTCTGCTTTTGTCTATATATTACCTCTCTCGCTCTCTCTTTCTCTCTCCCGCTCTCTCTTTCTCTCGCTCTTTCTCTCGCTCTCTCGCTTTCTCTCTCGTTCTCTTTCCCTCTCTCTCCCTCTCTCTCCCTCTCATTCTCTTTCTATTTCTCTTTTCTTCTCTCTCCCTCATTCTCTTTCTATCTCTCTTTCTCTCTTTTTCTTCTCTCTCTCTCTCCCTCTCGTTCTCTCTCTCGTTTCTTCTCTCTCTCCCTCTCATTCTCTTTCTCTCTCTCTCTCTCTTTTATTCTCTCTCTCTCCCTCTCATTCTCTTTCTCTCTCTCGTTTCTTCTCTCTCTCTCTCCCTCTCTCCCTCTCATTCTCTGTCTCTCTCTCTCTCTTCTTCTCTCTCTAGCGTCTTCATCTCAGCGAGGATGTAGCAGGGGCAACCTTTATGGCCGCTGGAAGCTCCGCCCCTGAACTCTTCACCTCTGTCATAGGTAACACAAAACACACACACACATGCAATACACATAGTTACTCACTAGCATGGACACGCACACACACACACACACACACACACACACACACACACACACACACACACACACACACACACACACGACCCAGTAGAAGAGGAACCTACACAGGGATTAACAACACATTACATGTTAATCCAATTAATAGAGTTGAAATGAACATTGATGAGAAGCTGATGAGAAGCAATGACTGACGTCAGTATTTTAGATTGGCGCTTTTGATAACACTGTGGATTAGAAGCAGACTGTTGTGTTCCCTGTAAACAGAGACGGTTTTTAGAACAAGACTCTGTAGTTTAGTTTAACCCTTTGACGTGGCTGAGCTGTTTATATGTGTTGTGACAGCCGGGGGCAGTTGTTTGATCCCACTGTCAATGTATCACATCCAGTCATCCAGGGCCACAATACACACACACACGCAGAGGACACACACACACAAACACACCCACAGCGCCGCTAAGACTAGCGACGTCAGATTCTGCCAGAGCAGACTGCATGTTACACAAGGACAAAGTGCCGTGTCATACCGTGTGTACATGTGTGTCCCTCTCCGCAGGGGTCTTCATCACTAAAGGAGATGTGGGTGTGGGGACCATTGTGGGGTCAGCAGTCTTCAACATCCTCTGCATCATCGGAGTGTGTGGAATCTTTGCTGGCCAGGTATGATGTCATAGTGCTAGGTCATTTTAGAAAAACGTATATCTCAATACAGCGCAGTACATACACATACACATATCTACAGAATACAGATGTATAGACACACATTCAAATCGAATACAACAGGTGTCGACTTTACAGTGAAATGCTCACTTACGAGACCTTAACCAACAATGCAGTTTTAAGAAAATACCTAAACAAATATAAATGTAAAAAGGTAAGAGATAAGAAGTCTCTTGGACATAATGTAGGTACACACAGTGTCCATATCTATTGTCCATATCTGTTGTCCAAGAATATCCACGAATATTACAGTGTATTGCTGTAAAGTCATCTTAATACTGCCAGGAAACAGTGTATTGCTGTAAAGTCATCTTAATACTGCCAGGAATACAGTGTATTACTGTAAAGTAATCTTAATACTCCTCACTATTGTTGATCTAGTAGAGATCAGTTTGTACCATCTTGCTAGCTCGTACGGTCTATTCTGGCTATACAGCAAAAACAGATCTGGGACCAGACTTTGGCTACGTGTTTCTCATAGGAAGACACGATGTGCTTTACAGTTTGGATAGCCTGATCCCAGATCTGTTGGTGCTGTCTAGCTTGACATGACTGTAGCAGTTTTCTCTACAGCACAAACAGATCTGGGACCAGGCTAGGGCTTGACTGTGTTTCTCTAAGGAAGATATGTGTTTCACTGTAGTAGTGTGTGTGGGTTGATTTGCATACTAAATATGGGCTCTATAACGCATTAGTCACTGTGTGGTAGGCTGTCTGTGCTGCATATCATTATGTAAAATCAATGAATACACCGACACCTTTTTGGAGGAGGTGAGCACTGCCTGCTTGTCCTTTCTACGCAGTGGGATCTATTCAGGTCAACTCAAGAGCTCTTCGTGTATCTCGGTGTGCTTGTGAGGGAGCTGGAGCTGTAATCGTTATTGTTGGGCCAAACCGCCGGCAATATAAAGTGCTATCATGAGGGTATGCTTGACTGCAGTTCATCAGTGTGATAATGCTGTGTCTTTTGTTTGCGTCCTGTTTGTCTTCTCTCCATCTGTCTCTAGGCTGTGAAGCTCTCCCATTGGACACTACTCAGAGACTCCGCCTACTACACGCTCTCTATCGCAGCCCTCATTGCAGTAAGTGGCCAAACACTCACATGTGCGCACACACACACACGGTTACACACACAAGCAGCGTGCCAACACCTGAGTTCTCCCTGCGTTACAAAGAGCGAGAGAGAGAGAGAGAGAAAGAGACAGAGAGAGGAGGAAGAAGAAAGAGCGAGAGAGAGGTAGACATACAAACGGGTAAAGACAAGAGAGATAGAAAGACAGAGAGGCAGATAGAGACAGAACATCAGTTGGACCAGTCTTTCTGATAGAGAGAGTATAGCTCGAGACAGAACATCAGCTGGACCAGTCTGTCTGATAGAGAGTTCAGCTCGAGACAGAACATCAGCTGGACCAGTCTGTCTGATAGAGAGAGTTCAGCTCGAGACAGAACATCAGCTGGACCAGTCTGTCTGATAGAGAGAGTTCAGCTCGAGACAGAACATCAGCTGGACCAGTCTGTCTGAGAACCCTGCTCTGATGTGCAGACAGACTCATCACGCATCACTCCCCCCAATTAACACAACACTGGGTCTGACTGACGTAGATACACGACAACTGCACTGAACTGAATTATAATGCAGGTTGACGTTTATTGTCATGAATTTTTCCCTGGAGGCAGAACTGAGCGATGTCCGCTAGGGACAGATGGACATTTACCGGGGGGGGGGGGGGTTGGTCCAAAATCAGGGAGGGTTGTCAAACTTTTTTATTTTGACTTTTGGGAGGGTAGTGTTTTTTTCCCCCTGGTTTACATTCCCTCTTCTGCTCGCATTTTCCCTATAAACAATGGCTTGACTTACTTTTTGACATTAACCTAATAAAGTTTTGGTGTGGCTATTATTAAGCTTTAGCTACTGCAGGCCTATGATATGAAGGCAGTGCGCCACGCCACTACAACTGACTTGCGCTGAGGAAGTCTGTTTCAGGCCTACCAGAGTTACTCCTATAATCTAACGCTTATCTTTATACAAAATAGTCGGATCTAAAAATGTACGAATTAGCTCCCTTCTGTACGCCTATGTCTGAATAGCAGACGCAGTAGCCATCTGACATGAAGAAATGCATGTCGCTGTCATAGCATGCTACGGCATCTCTCAGGGTCTAAGCCTAAGCTTCTCTTCCTTTATATAGAGTATATATATTTATTTATTACGCTATTTATATCATACAGTGGACACCTAAGTCTAAAGGCCTATGCATGCAATGCCCTGATACATTTTGAGCTC
Organism: Oncorhynchus mykiss; assembly: GCF_057628025.1. Classification (NCBI taxonomy): domain Eukaryota; kingdom Metazoa; phylum Chordata; class Actinopteri; order Salmoniformes; family Salmonidae; genus Oncorhynchus; species Oncorhynchus mykiss. The sequence continues at coordinate 5,438,591 of NC_143038.1, read as the reverse complement.
AAATCTCTGACCGCGAGGTGGACAATTATTATTTTAGGAATTATCCTAAAAGCCAATAAATAAATAGGCTCTAAAGTGTTGCGTAGGCTGCACATGGAAACACGAGGAATAGTGTGTTTTTGTTGTCATTTGTTATTGCTGTTTTTAAGGGCACGTAAATGTGCCTCATTTGGCCATCAGATCCTCCAGGTCGGATCGGAAAATCTTCTCTGTCATGTTGTCCGGGCGCCAAATTCTCCTAATGGAAACTGAAATGGCGCATTGTTTCTATAAATATTTTAGAATATTTGCATGAAAATCTGTCACCAATTGGATGGAAACCTAGGTACAGACACCCAGGGATCTGGACAGGGAGAATACATGTTACAGTAGGCCAGTAAGGCAGGCTATGGCTGTACAGATGCTCCCTAGTCCAGTGTCACTTTGATGATGCCTGCACATCATGGTTCACCAGCAGCCCCAAACATCTAAAGAATAAGCTAGCAGCCAAACAAGCTTGTAAGAATTGTACTTAAACTCCCCCATCATACTAATCTGATGGTTGATAATTTTTCATTTTTCAATCTGAAGGTTGATCATCTATTTCATTGTATATGTATTTATGTCATATTAGGGACCTTAATGGAAACAAGTCCCCGGTTTATTGTGCAATCCCACTCACTTTAAAAAAGATTTGTGTATATACAGTTGAAGTCGGAAGTTCACATACACTTGCGTTGGAGTCATTAAAACTTGTTTTTCAAAGTTGTGGCAAAATGGCTTTAGGACAACAAAGTCAAGGTATTGGTGTGGCCATCACAAAGCCCTGACCTCAATCCTATAGATAATTTGTGGGCAGAACTGAAAAAGCGTGTGTACAAACCTGACTCAGTTACACCAGCTTTGTCAGGAGGAATGGATCAAAATTCACCCGAACGTATTGTGGGAAGCTTGTGGAAGGCTACTTTTTACATTCATCTCTAGGAGACAGAACGCGTCTCCTTCCTGAGCGGAATGACAGCTGTGTCCCATGGTCCCATGGTGTTTATACTTGTGTACTATTGTTTGTTCAGATGAACGTGGTACCTTCAGGCGTTTGGAAATTGCTCCCAAGGATGAACCAGACTTGTGGAGGTCTACAATTATTTTTCTGAGGTCTTGGCTGATTTCTTTTGAAATTTCCCATCATGTCAAGCAAAGAGGCACTAAGTTTGAAGATAGGCCTTGAAATACATTAAAAGGTACACCTGAAATTGACTCAAATTATGTCAATTAGCCTATCAGAAGCTTCTAAAGCCATGACATCACTTTCTGGAATTTTCTAAGCTGTTTAAAGGCAACTTAGTGTATGTAAACTTCTGACCCACTGGAATTGTGATACAGTGAATTCTACGTGAAATAATCTGTCTGTAAACAATTGTTGGAAAAATGACTTGTGTCATGTACAAAACTATAGTTTGTTAACAAGAAAGTTGTGGAGTGGTTGAAAAAAGACCTAAGTGTATGTAAACTTCCGACTTCAACTGTATTTATTTAATTATAAATATGGCATAAAAATGTTGAAAATCTGATTTCCCTTTAGCTGATCATTGTCTGCAGCTATCTCTGATCGTGGTGTAATGAATCAAGCAGGGAGAGTGAGCTCGTCTATGGTGGTCGGCGAACCCTCAACCTTCTGGCTCGTAGACCTGCGTGGCATTGATTGTGCCACAAAAGCTTAAGTGGCAAAGTCGATATCCAGGTTTATAAACACACGGTCACTACAGTTATTGTTATCTTTGGTTGTACACATTATTTTGAGTTAATTATTTGAGAGGGGAGGGTGTTCAATTTATTTTACAGTACAATGAGAGGGTCTTAATTTAAGGTTAGGGATTAGGGTTAGCAATGTGGTTAGGGTTAGGTTTAAAATCAGATTTTATGACTTTGTGACTGTGCCAGTTAGTGACCACTCTGCAGAGCTGCCTCCAGGGCAAGATTCATGACAATAAATGTCAACCTGGAAAGATAACATGCCTTTGACTCTACAGTCTGGATAATAGTAGTATGAAATGCCAATGACTCACGGGATAATCTTCAGTTCTGGGTATATGTTAGCCTTTTAGCATGAAGCATGATGACACAGCACATACATCCACACGAGTCATTGCAGAAAGAGAAATACTGTATTTTTCCACTTGACATTGGCTAAGTGAGACTGTAATGAATAAGATGTCGAGTAACAGGTCTATTTGTCCTGGTTCTGTCGTGGAGGAAAGTTCTGGAGTTGGCATTACCCTCTGGTGGTCAAGATAGACATAGCATTGCTTTAATAATCAGTACTGGAAATGATTGTGTTATTACCTCTCCCTTTTCCTAAATATGATCAATCCCTCTCTTTCTCCTCACAGTTTATCTACGACGGGGAGGTTACGTGGTATGTAAAAATGTCTCTTGATATTCAGTTGGTTGATAATCAGTTGATAGGTGTATTTTGAATAGATTCTCCTGTGCTCGTGTCAACTGTATGTGTGATGCGTGCTGGGGGTGGATTCATTCTATTCTGTATTGTATTCAAGGTGGGAGTCTCTAGTCCTGAACGTAATGTACCTCTTCTACATTCTAATCATGAAGTGAGTATGAGCATCATCTGGCGGTCACATCATCACACACCACGAACACACACACTTCCCATCTGGACCAAGAGCCATTCAGTCATTTAAGATACTGTACATTCAGAGGCGAGTGTATTACACTGTTTACTCACAGGACAGTCTGCATACTTCTGTAAACTCTTGGATACTTTCTACTCAATTCTCATGGTCTCTTTTCTGAATGTTCATCACTTGTGTGTGTAGGTTTAACGGCAGAGCCAGGCGCTACTTTGACCGACGGAAGAAGAGCTCCGTGAGTCTGGCCAACGGTCTGACGGGCAGCACTGACCTGGAGGACAACGTCACCTGTGACGCCACCGCCGTCCTGCTCAAGAAAGGTACCTACCCTGTTGGCACACAGATATGACATCACGTTATCAGGCTTCTATGGGGTGACACTTTATTTGGATAGTACATCTACAGACTATCACTAACTGTTCAACTAACTATCTACTAACCTTAACCCTTTACCCTAACTCTTATTCTAAACCTAACCATCACCTTAACCCTGTACCCTAACTCTTATTATAAACCTAACCATCACCTTAACCCTGTACCCTAACTCTTATTCTAAACCTAACCATCACCTTAACCCTTTACCCTAACTCTTATTCTAAACCTAACCATCACCTTAACCCTGTACCCTAACTCTTATTCTAAACCTAACCATCACCTTAACCCTTTACCCTAACTCTTATTCTAAACCTAACCATCACCTTAACCCTTTACCCTAACTCTTATTATAAACCTAACCATCACCTTAACCCTGTACCCTAACTCTTATTATAAACCTAACCATAACCTTAACCCTTTACCCTAACTCTTATTATAAACCTAACCATCACCTTAACCCTGTACCCTAACTCTTATTATAAACCTAACCATCACCTTAACCCTGTACCCTAACTCTTATTCTAAACCTAACCATCACCTTAACCCTTTACCCTAACTCTTATTCTAAACCTAACCATCACCTTAACCCTTTACCCTAACTCTTATTCTAAACCTAAACCTAACCATCACCTTAACCCTGTACCCTAACTCTTATTCTAAACTTAACCATCACCTTAACCCTGTACCCTAACTCTTATTCTAAACCTAACCATCACCTTAACCCTTTACCCTAACTCTTATTCTAAACCTAAACCTAACCATCACCTTAACCCTGTACCCTAACTCTTATTCTAAACTTAACCATCACCTTAACCCTGTACCCTAACTCTTATTCTAAACCTAACCATCACCTTAACCCTTTACCCTAACTCTTATTCTAAACCTAACCATCACCTTAGCCCTTTACCCTAACTCGTATTCTAAACCTAACCATCACCTTAACCCTTTACCCTAACTCTTATTCTAAACCTAACCATAACCTTAACCCTTTACCCTAACTCTTATTCTAAACCTAAACATCACCTTAACCCTTTACCCTAACTCTTATTCTAAACCTAACCATCACCTTAACCCTGTACCCTAACTCTTATTCTAAACCTAACCATCACCTTAACCCTTTACCCTAACTCTTATTCTAAACCTAACCATCACCTTAACCCTTTACCCTAACTCTTATTCTAAACCTAACCATCACCTTAACCCTTTACCCTAACTCTTATTCTAAACCTAACCATCACCTTAACCCTTTACCCTAACTCTTATTCTAAACCTAACCATCACCTTAGCCCTTTACCCTAACTCTTATTCTAAACCTAACCATCACCTTAGCCCTTTACCCTAACTCTTATTCTAAACCTAACCATCACCTTAACCCTTTACCCTAACTCTTATTCTAAACCTAACCATCACCTTAGCCCTTTACCCTAACTCTTATTCTAAACCTAACCATCACCTTAACCCTTTACCCTAACTCTTATTCTAAACCTAACCATCACCTTAACCCTTTACCCTAACTCTTATTCTAAACCTAACCATCACCTTAACCCTTTACCCTAACTCTTATTCTAAACCTAACCATCACCTTAACCCTTTACCCTAACTCTCATTCTAAACCTAACCATCACCTTAACCCTTTACCCTAACTCTTATTCTAAACCTAACCATCACCTTAACCCTTTACCCTAACTCTTATTATAAACCTAACCATCACCTTAACCCTGTACCCTAACTCTTATTATAAACCTAACCATCACCTTAACCCTGTACCCTAACTCTTATTCTAAACCTAACCATCACCTTAACCCTTTACCCTAACTCTTATTCTAAACCTAACCATCACCTTAACCCTTTACCCTAACTCTTATTCTAAACCTAAACCTAACCATCACCTTAACCCTGTACCCTAACTCTTATTCTAAACTTAACCATCACCTTAACCCTGTACCCTAACTCTTATTCTAAACCTAACCATCACCTTAACCCTTTACCCTAACTCTTATTCTAAACCTAACCATCACCTTAGCCCTTTACCCTAACTCGTATTCTAAACCTAACCATCACCTTAACCCTTTACCCTAACTCTTATTCTAAACCTAACCATAACCTTAACCCTTTACCCTAACTCTTATTCTAAACCTAAACATCACCTTAACCCTTTACCCTAACTCTTATTCTAAACCTAACCATCACCTTAACCCTTTACCCTAACTCTTATTCTAAACCTAACCATCACCTTAGCCCTTTACCCTAACTCTTATTCTAAACCTAACCATCACCTTAACCCTTTACCCTAACTCTTATTCTAAACCTAACCATCACCTTAGCCCTTTACCCTAACTCTTATTCTAAACCTAACCATCACCTTAACCCTTTACCCTAACTCTTATTCTAAACCTAACCATCACCTTAACCCTTTACCCTAACTCTTATTCTAAACCTAACCATCACCTTAACCCTTTACCCTAACTCTTATTCTAAACCTAACCATCACCTTAACCCTTTACCCTAACTCTCATTCTAAACCTAACCATCACCTTAACCCTTTACCCTAACTCTTATTCTAAACCTAACCATAACCTTAACCCTTTACCCTAACTCTTATTCTAAACCTAACCATCACCTTAACCCTTTACCCTAACTCTTATTCTAAACCTAACCATCACCTTAACCCTTTACCCTAACTCTTATTCTAAACCTAACCATCACCTTAACCCTGTACCCTAACTCTTATTCTAAACCTAACCATCACCTTAACCCTTTACCCTAACTCTTATTATAAACCTAACCATCACCTTAACCCTTTACCCTAACTCTTATTCTAAACCTAAACCTAACCATCACCGTAGCCCTTTACCCTAACTCTTATTCTAAACCTAACCATAACCTTAACCCTTTACCCTAACTCTTATTCTAAACCTAACCATCACCTTAGCCCTTTACCCTAACTCTTATTCTAAACCTAACCATCACCTTAGCCCTTTACCCTAACTCTTATTCTAAACCTAACCATCACCTTAGCCCTTTACCCTAACTCTTATTCTAAACCTAACCATCACCTTAACCCTTTACCCTAACTCTTATTCTAAACCTAACCATCACCTTAACCCTTTACCCTAACTCTTATTCTAAACCTAACCATCACCTTAGCAAGCAGTTGCTTATCAACAGATAGTTTGTTGATGGTATGAGTATCTGAACTATCCAAATAAACTGTGACCTTCTGTGGTGCAATACAGAGAAATACAGTTTTCCTTGAAATGATTTTGGTAGTTGTGGTGGTTCCACTGAAAAAGGAACTATTGTAGTATCTCAGTTTCAGTTGCTTCAGGGTTTTGGCCAGGCCCTTTATATACTTCCCCATAGTCAGATGAATTCATGGATACCATTTTTCTGTCTCTGCGTCCAGGTTGAAGGAAGTTGCTAACTAGTGCTAGCGCAATTGCTAACTAGTGTTTGCTCATTGCGCTAACGCTAGGTAGCATTGGCTCGTGAAATTACCTCCAACTTCCTTCATACTGGACACAGTTCATCTGACTCCGGGGAAGTCGATAAAGGGCTTCATCTCCAAAATCCTGAAGAATCCCTTTCAGGCACTCAGTGGAAGGTACACACGTGTCTGTATGAGTTTCTTGTGTCACCAGTCTGTTAGTGATAACAGTAGCCATTTTGTGTCTGTCCCCATAGCTAACTTCCAGTGTAAGCCCAGTGTGCTGATGGTGGATGAGCTACTGTCAGCCTATCCCCACCAGCTGTCCTTCTCTGAGGCTGGCATGAGGATCATGATCACCAGTCACTTCTCCCCCAGGACACGATTAGCCATGGCTTCACGCATGGTCATCAATGAGGTAAGAGTATGGTAATATATATATATATATATATACACACACACACACACACACACACACAAACACACACACTATATCTCTCTCTCATTGACCCAGTATTGTGTGTGTGTTTGCAGAGACAGAGGGTGATCAACACCAGTGAGACCAGGGTCAACCAACACATCACCAACGGAGACTCAGACTCTGCAGCCGCCAGGGCTCCGGAGAGGCGTAGTCTGGAGAACGGCAGGACGGGCGGGGCCGAGACAGGGCTGAACGGGAGATGCGTAGGTCAGGGGGTCCTGGAGTCGGGGAATGAGACGGAAAACGAGAACGAGGATAACGAGAATAATGAGAATGACGGAGGAGAAGAGGAAGAGGACGAGAACGAAGGACCTCTAGTCCCTCACAGACCACCAGGTGTGTGAACATGTTATATGTCTATATTCTTTATTCTATGTTTTACATATTTCAATTCACTGACGCTCATTTTCTCTCTTCCAATCCCCTTCTCTTTCTGTCTCTCTCTCTGTTTCTGTCTCGTTCTCTCTCTCTCCCAATTCAATTATATGTATATTTTTTAAAATTATCTCTCTCTCTCTCTCTCTCTCTGTCTCTCTCTCTCCTTCTCTCTCTCTGTCCCTCTCCCTCCCTCCCTCCCTCCCTCTCCTCCAGCGGGTGTGTGTAACAAGATGAAGTGGCTGCTGTGCTGGCCTCTGTGCCTGCTCCTCTTCTTCACCGTCCCGAACTGTGCCAAGCCACGCTGGGAGAGATGGTTCATGGTCTCCTTCGTCACCTCCACCATGTGGATAGCTGGCTTCTCATACATTATGGTCTGGATGGTGAGTTCTTATTTAACCTTTATTTACTAAATGTCATATTAGCCTTGGCTCCAGCTGTCCTCTCAAAAGGTCTGGTAATTGTCTTGCAGAAAAATGCTATGTGTGACGTTTCCATTCTAGCCTTGGTTACAATTCTAATGGTACGACTGCCATGTTGTCATTGACATTAGGTGACTGTGATTGGGTACACACTTGGCATCCCTGATGTCATCATGGGCATCACGTTCCTGGCGGCGGGGACTAGTGTTCCAGACTGCATGGCCAGCCTCATCGTGGCACGCCAAGGTACTGTAGGGAGAGAGACACACAGAGACCACTCCATCAGAACCAACTCCACAACACTTGTCTTTTTTATGAGGTTACACAGAGCTGTTGAGCTGCGGTACTGCACACACAAAGTACGGTGTTATAATACAATGTATTACGATAGATTTTTCTCTTCTGTCTAGGTCTGGGAGACATGGCCATCTCTAACTCCATTGGCAGCAACGTGTTTGATATTCTGGTGGGCCTTGGCCTGCCCTGGCTTTTACAGACCCTCTGCATTGACTATGGATCAACTGTGAGGATTCCTGCTATTACCCATGTTATTATTATTTTTTGACTATTTCCCAACATTGTAGACAGGCTTAGAGCTGATCATGTGTTTCTGGGTCCTCTTCAGATCTCTCTGAACAGTAGAGGATTGATCTTCTCTGTTGCGCTGCTCTTGGCCTCAGTGTTCCTCACAGTGAGTACAGGCTGTTCTCAGATCAGCCTAAACCCAATACTAGCTTCAACTTTATTTTAAAACAACTGTCTATAAACTAGTGTGTTGTGCTAATGTTTTCACCTGTGACCTACCTAGAATACCTCCAACAACCTATCACTCTCTATGGTCACATACAGAAATGTAGAGTACTATGTTAACTCCAAATCAAATCTAATCTCTCCTTTCCCTCCTCTTCTCTTCCTCTGTCCTCAGGTGCTGGGCGTCCACTTAAACAAATGGACTCTGGACCGTCGACTGGGTCTGACCTGTCTCCTCATGTACGCAGTCTTCGTCTGTTTCTCCGTCCTCATCGAGTTCAACGTCTTCATCTTCGTCAACCTGCCCATGTGCCGCGAGATCCTCTGATCCTTGTACTCTTCCTCATCCTCTTCCTCCTGCTTTCGCTCCTGGAGGATGTCTTTGCCACAGGTCTTTGCTCCCTGTCTGCTCACCCCACCCTCGAGTGGATTTTTATCTTGAAATAATGGTTGTTTAATTTATCTTTGGTGCAATACAAGCGAATGATGAACGGAGACTTTGTGTTCGTCCGGTTTTGGCCGGAGAAGAGAAGACGTAAGAGAAAGTCCCGTTGGAAAATGATGAGGTCAAAGGTCAACCGAACAGGAAGTAGTAGTGACTGCTTCCTGTTAGCTTTCTGTTGCCAGGTAAACTGAAGACGTTGGTTTGGATAAACTAAACTGTATTATCATCGGCGTCGATGTATAAGCTGCTAACTGACTGAGAGAAAATGATTGGCTAACGGCAAATGATAGCCAATAGGATTGTGTTATTTTCTTACTCTTTGTACATGTTTGGATTGAAATATTATACATATTGTTTAAGGTGTTTTAAGTTAAGGATGTATGACAGATGGATGTGCGACAGGATTCCATGTGTGCTGGCTGTAAATATTTGAAGAGAATATTGACATGGAGTTTATTGACTGCTCCGGTTATTCGACCGTTCGGTGAAGCGGCAAGAATCAAAGAAGAAGAGGAGGAGGATATTTTTGTTCAAGCTGAGTGCACTGTAGGGACTTGACCAAACAGTGATGCTCTCATGCCAGCCATTTCTTCTCGCAAAGTGTAAGACAGCATGACATGCTAATCGCCAGTCTATTCCTGTAGCTTTGTGCTGTCAGGGAGAGTTCATATTAATCTATTCTATTTGCAGTAAGAAATATTTATGTACAGTACAGTTTTTTGTTGTTGTTATTTTCTCTCCAAATATATATATCCAAATATATGTGGGATATAGAGTACCAGTCAAAAGTTTCCACACAGCTGCTCGTTCCAGGGTTTTTCTTAATTTTGACTGTTTTTCCATTGTAGAATAAAAGTGAAGACTATGACAAAGCACATATGGAATCATGTAGTAACCAAAAAAAGTGTTAAACAAATCTAAATATATTTTATATTTGAGACACTTCAAATAGCTACCCTTTGCCTAAATGACAGCTTTGCACAGTCTTGGCATTCTCTCAACCAGCTTCATGAAGTAGTCAACTGGAATGCATTACAATTAACAGGTGTGCCTTGTTAAAAGTTCATTTGTGGAATTTCTTTCCTTCCTAATGTGTTTGAGCCAATCAATTGTGTTGTGACAAGGTAGTAGTGGTATACAGAAGATAGCCTTATTTGGTAAAAGACCAAGTCCATATTATGGCAAGAACAGCTCAAATAAGCAAAGAGAAACAACAGTCCATCATGACTTTAAGACATAAAGGTCAGTCAATCCGGAAAATTTCAAGACCTTTGAAAGTTTCTTCAAGTGCAGTCGCAAAAACTGTCAAGTGCTATGATGAAACTGTCTCTCATGAGGACCGCAACAGGAAAGGAAGACCCAGAGTTTCCTCTGCTGCAGAGGATAAGTTCATTAGAGTTACCATCCTCAGAAATTGCAGCCCAAATAAATGCTTCACAGAGTTCAAATAACAGACACGTCTCAACATAAACTGTTCAGAGAAGACTGTATGAATCAGGCCTTCATGGTCAAATTGCTGCAAAGAAACAACTACTTAAGGACACCAATAAGAACAAGAGACTTGCTTGGGCCAACAATCACAAGCAATGGACATCAAACTGGTGGAAATCTGTCCTTTGGTCTGATGAGTCCAAATATGAGATTTTTGGTTCCAACTGCCGTGTCTTTGTGAGAAACAGAATAGGTGAACGGATGATGTCTGCATGTGTGGCTCCCACCGTGAAGCATGGAGGAGGAGGTGAAGGGGTGCTTTGCTGGTGACACTGTCTGTGATTAATTAAGAATTCAAGGCACACTTAACCAGCATTGCTACCACAACATTCTGCAGCGATACGCCATCCCATCTGGTTTACGCTTGGTGGGACTATAATTTGTTTTTCAACAGGACAATGACCGAAAACACACCTCCAGGCTGTGTAAGGGCTATTTGACCAAGAAGGAGTGTGATGGAGTGCTGCATCAGATGACCTGGACTCCACAATCACCCGACCTCAATCCAATTGAAATGGTTTGGGATGAGTTGGACCGCAGAGTGAATGAAGGAAAAGCAGCCAACAAGTGCTCAGCATATGTGGGAACTCCTTCAAGACTGTTGGAAAAGCATTCCTCAAGAAGCTGGTTGAGAGAATGCCAAGCGTGTGCAAAGCTGTCATCAAGGCAAAGGGTGGCTACTTTGAAGAATCTAAAATATATTTTGATTTGTTTATCACTTTTTTTGGTTGCCACATGATTCCATGTGTGTTATCTGATAGTTTTGATATCTTCACTATTATTCTACAGTGTAGAAAATAGTGAAAATCAAGAAACACCCTTGATTGAGTAGGTCGTGTCCAAACTTTTGACTGGTACTGTATATTTTTCCTAATTTATCCCAAAATGATTGTAAATAAGGGATATCCCTGGAGTTGAAATCCAGCACCGTCACTTTATTGAACAGAGATCCGTTATATAATATGTTTCTGTTGTACAGCATCTAGTTGTATGTAACTGTAACTACTGCACTTTAGGACCCTTTTAGGCTATAGAATCTTGTACAATAGCAGAATACCTTCTACGCAATAGTAGAAAATGTTCTACCCAGTTTGAGTACAACAAGGAAAATACGTATTTTTTTAGAATAGAAGGTGATGTAAGACAGTACACTGTCGAGCTAAAGCTGGATTGAAGTGTGTGTGTGTATGTGTGTTTGTGTTGTCTGTGTGTGTGTCTGCACCACGCATGCGTGCAAGTATGTTTTTGTGTGTGTTTGTGGGCGGGGGTGGGTGGGGGTGGGGGAGGAATATGGAAATCTTGTTAATGAGCAGACATAATCATGATTGATTTATTTATGGGTTCATTTATTCACAGATCATGTCTGCTCTATCGGTATCAGAAAATCGTGTGGATCCAGTTGTAAATGGAATGCTTTATGTTCTTCTTTCTATGTTATTGAGATTCTGTGTACCAATTATATAATCAAAATCCTAGAAAACTGACTATGTTGTTTATATTTAAGAATATAGAACTTTATCATTTACAAGTTTTGTATAGTTCTTATTTCAAATATAGTATATATTGCAGCATTTGAATATTGTAAAAATGAACAGTTTGGCAGATGCAGGACACGGCCCATTAACTAGACTGGTTTAGCCACCAGAGGGCATTCAAGTTAAGTTTCATTTGGGAGTCATTGAATTAGATTTGATATCTCTTAGGAATAACGGTGTCAACTTCTACAGTTTCTAGCAAGCAAACCTTTCGCACTCGCACAACACATGTATTCTCAAATCAGTGCTTCTTAAACTCTTGTCATATCCCAGGCCCCGTGTTCACAGAGTCTCAGAGTAGAAGTGCTCATCTAGGATCAGGTCCCAGCTGTCCAAATAATCCTACTCATTATGAGCTAACAGACCCACCTGATCCTAGATCAGCACCCATACTCTGAAACATTTTGTGAGTACAGGTTCAGGTATTCAGTTAAGGCCTCAAACCAACAACAATTGTGGATGTGTTGATTGATGTATTTGAGCCAAAACAGTAACATATATTGTCAACAACAGTATTGTCACTTTGTATCAGTGCTTTGTATCCACAGCATGTATTCAAACCAAAAGTGGAGATGTGATAACGCGGACTATGGCTTACTTTAATGAGGATTGCCATGGTTACCAGGTTAAAGGACCAGTCCGCTATCTTTTTGATGCTTTGTAGCCACATGAATGGTCCTCAGACTCAGTGTGTTGTGTAAGTATTTGTACATTTTCAATTAGGGGCAGTAAAACAATAAGATTATTGATTTTGCCACATAGAAAACAGTTTGGGCACTTTTACGTGAATGGAAGAGGAATTTTCTGTTAGTCTGCATGTCTCTTCAAAATAAGTCTGGATTATTTCCGTGTGTACATTTGAATTAAGGTATTTCGTGATCAAAAGGCTCTGTTTTGATTCTGTTATTATACTGTTCATATCAAAAGGGAATATAGGCTATTATAAACCATGTTTAAATAACTTATGACGAGCATATTTATTTTACAAAAAAATACAGTATTTAGAATGTAGGCCTACTTCCCTAATTGGTTTCAACAAGAACCAATGTCATTTTACAGTCATGTCTTTGGAATTGTTTGTAAATCCTCATTTTCTTTCCTGATGGCCTCTGGTTAATGTAGCCTCTCGTAGTACTCTGTGTTTAGGAGGGATTCGGTCATATTTTGCTCCCAGGGGCCTTCTTGCAATAAACAGATTTACATACAGTATAATAGTTTCTACATTGTTATTATTGTGATTATGTATTTGTTATTTAAGCTTTATTTATCCAGGAAAGACCCATTGAGTTCAGAAGACCTCTTTTACACCTGACAAGTGTCCATTGGGAAATCAGCAGGATGAGAAGACCAAAGGAAGGAATTCACGTGGACAAAGGTTGAATAAGGTTTATGGACATAGGGTAGCTGAGTTATAAATTGTAGTGATTGTCGTCCAACATCCCCATCAGCGCATGAAGACGTTCCAGAACTGGTCATGTGATCTAGAGGTTAGCACTCGCTCGAGTCTTGCACTCGCGCTGCAGTGTTTTTACCGGGAGAGGGTTGAGCCTGAGCGATGTGAACTGAACTGGAGTTCAGTGCAATGGAGACGTTTTGGCAAGAATGAAACTTCAAAAGAATGAAACTATACAATACGATGCAAAACTATATGAAACAAAAGTAAAACTCTATGAGTTCGCGTTGCACCACTCATAGACCACTTGGAATTGTGTGGTTTCTGCCACAAGGAGACTGGACTTTGTGTTTAGGTAAGCACTTTACGCCTTCTTTATCCATAAGTGTTTACAAACATTGGTTGCTTACTAATGCAGTTTTAACAATATTGTCGTTATGGCCAATTGAGGTATGAACTGTAAACGTATGATTACTTATTCTTTTGGTATTGTCATAAATACAGATTTTAGGTTACTTAAAAATATATAGTTTATCGGCGACTTGATCTTTCTGGTTGAATAAATGTTCACATCAAGCAGTAACACATCTCTTAGTCTAATGCTTTTCCAGTCTAAGAGTAATAACACTTGCACCAATTTCTCCAGGCACAGATAAGAATTCCTCCTGTCCAATGTGCTGTATTTGACTTGGTCTTATCTATAGACTTAACTCCACAGTACACTTAGCCAACTTTAGTCATTCGGGGGTATGCTACTTGTTTGGCCAAGAGATTTGGAACAAGTTCAAAAGAAGCAGGGATATGTCTGGAACAGACATCGAAAAGGGGATTTCAGACCATTTATTAGCCTGCTACGGTCATGTTCAGAGGTGTAGCTACTCTGACCGCGTTTGACCTGACCTGGTTCAGTTTGATGTGTTCAGATATGCAGTACTTGTACCCCTATACAAACATATCATCATACATCACTCATATATCACATATATCACATCTTATCCTCAAGGAAAGGCTTGGAGGCAGTGTGCTCTCTCTCTCTCTCTCTCTCTCTCTCTCTCTCTCTCTCTCTCTCTCTCCCCCCCCCCCCCCCCCCCCTTGCTACTCTTTGAAGCGATAGAGGGCTTTCTTCCCATAGCTGTCCATTCAACTTTCCATCTTCCCATCCAAGAAGAGCGCATGGAAAACATTGGAGGACACATTGGCACAGACCTGTCTAGACCTGAACATAGAGAAAGCATACCACAATCAACCTCATCTCCTGCAACCCCATTGGCCAGAAATTGTTACCAGATGTTTGTCAATAATCGTTTTTGGATCTTTTTCCTGGTTAAAGTTCAAGGGTTGAGAGATTTTGGCGGCCGGTGGGTAGTTACACTGTTACGAGGATATGAATCAGCAGATAGGATTTTTTTAAATAAATGGACCACAGGTTTTTTACCATGGCTTGATTATGTTACTATGGTAGTAGTCCCTTGTTTCCCATAGCCAGGCCCAGACCATGTCCTCACTGTAAGTTAAGCCAGATACTGTCTGTATCTCGCTCCAGGTTTTTCTTTTTCCTTTGAAGGGGAGCATGGAAGGTTATTTTAGTAGCCAGGAGTCTTTGTTTTCTACTGTATAAACTACCTTGAGACTGAGACTTAAGTCTGTTGGTCCAACAGGTGTTTGTTGTTTTCTGCACCAGAACCTCGATGTGTGACAGAGTAGTTACACATGTAGGTATACAGTCTAAAAGCTGCATGTCTAGGATGTATACAGGCTCTTAAAAGCCTATGCATACCTGTTACATAAACCTCTAGCGCCCTGACCCAAACAGGGTCAGTAGTGTACAAAGGGCCCTCAAATATGATGAGCCGCTGGGCGTGGGCCCCTTACGAAATCAATTATATTTTTGCGAGCCGCCAATGAAGTTCCTGAAAGCCACATGCAGCTCTCAAGCTTCCCAGTGACTATCACTGGTGCAGAGTAAGACAGGCAGGTGTAAAGGCTATTCGCATATTGATGGAAAAAATATAGGAAATACAGGATAGGAAAGGAAGAAAGATTGATCAAATTTGAACCCAACATGTTCTGTAGGTATAATAAAACCAATATTAATAAAAAATAAATGGGTAACAATAAAAATCGATCTATATTTTCGACTGGTCGATTGGTTGGTCGATAGCCTGTTGGTCGACCAAGATTTTTTTAGTCGAGCAGTTGGCAAATATATACAAAAAACATGTATGGTACACAAGACACCTGTCTGATTCATACCTGTCTGTGTGGACTAATCCATTGTGGAGGCCTGTCTGTGTGGACTAATCCATTGTGGAGGCCTGTCTGTGTGGACTAATCCATTGTGGAGGCCGTGGTGGTGGCACACCAGTATCACCAGTAGTACATTTACAATTAATTACCATAATATCTCATCTACAATGTGTTAGGTTACGGTCATTTCTGTTAATGCATTCAATATATCATTATTACTCTCTCACCGTTGTCATTGTTGGAGTGGACACTGTTTGCAGAGCACACAACCTAGTCTACACTTGTGAGAATTTTTGGGGGGTTATAATTTCATTCCATTTACAAGTTGTCAATTTATTAATTGTCTTTTGTTTGGAACACTCTTGTCAGTATTGAGTAAGGACGTGCACCTGATTACGCATATAGAAGTAGGCCTAGGCTACCTGGCCTGCGCACAAAATTAGGCTTATAAATGTGCCCATTTGGGGATCTGATAGTATTTCTAATTGTCTTAACTCACAACTCTCGGTCGACCAACAGCCTATCAACCAAACAATCAACCAGTCGACTAAATGGGCTCAGCCATAATATACAGTATATAAGGGCTATATCAACTCTGCGCCTCAAACAGCAAGTAAACCAAGTCTGTTTTTACATCCATCCAATAATTATTTTATTCTGGGACTGCCCTACTATATACAGTGCCTTGCGAAAGTATTCGGCCCCCTTGAACTTTGCGACCTTTTGCCACATTTCAGGCTTCAAACATAAAGATATAAAACTGTATTTTTTTGTGAAGAATCAACAACAAGTGGGACACAATCATGAAGTGGAACGACATTTATTGGATATTTCAAACTTTTTTAACAAAATAAAAACTGAAAAATTGGGCGTGCAAAATTATTCAGCCCCCTTAAGTTAATACTTTGTAGCGCCACCTTTTGCTGCGATTACAGCTGTAAGTCGCTTGGGGTATGTCTCTATCAGTTTTGCACATCGAGAGACTGAATGTTTTTCCCATTCCTCCTTGCAAAACAGCTCGAGCTCAGTGAGGTTGGATGGAGAGCATTTGTGAACAGCAGTTTTCAGTTCTTTCCACAGATTCTCGATTGGATTCAGGTCTGGACTTTGACTTGGCCATTCTAACACCTGGATATGTTTATTTTTGAACCATTCCATTGTAGATTTTGCTTTATGTTTTGGATCATTGTCTTGTTGGAAGACAAACCTCCGTCCCAGTCTCAGGTCTTTTGCAGACTCCATCAGGTTTTCTTCCAGAATGGTCCTGTATTTGGCTCCATCCATCTTCCCATCAATTTTAACCATCTTCCCTGTCCCTGCTGAAGAAAAGCAGGCCCAAACCATGATGCTGCCACCACCATGTTTGACAGTGGGGACGGTGTGTTCAGGGTGATGAGCTGTGTTGCTTTTACGCCAAACATAACGTTTTGTATTGTTGCCAAAAAGTTCAATTTTGGTTTCATCTGACCAGAGCACCTTCTTCCACATGTTTGGTGTGTCTCCCAGTTGGCTTGTGGCAAACTTTAAACAACACTTTTTATGGATATCTTTAAGAAATGGCTTTCTTCTTGCCACTCTTCCATAAAGGCCAGGTTTGTGCAATATCGGACTGATTGTTGTCCTATGGACAGAGACATATATATATACAGTGCCTTGCGAAAGTATTCGGCCCCCTTGAACTTTGCGACCTTTTGCCACATTTCAGGCTTCAAACATAAATATATAAAACTGTATTTTTTTTGTGAAGAATCAACAACAAGTGGGACACAATCATAAAGTGGAACGACATTTATTGGATATTTCAAACTTTTTTAACAAATCAAAAACTGAAAAATTGGGCGTGCAAAATTATTCAGCCCCTTTACTTTCAGTGCAGCAAACTCTCTCCAGAAGTTCAGTGAGGATCTCTGAATGATCCAATGTTGACCTAAATGACTAATGATGATAAATACAATCCACCTGTGTGTAATCAAGTCTCCGTATAAATGCACCTGCACTGTGATAGTCTCAGAGGTCCGTTAAAAGCGCAGAGAGCATCATGAAGAACAAGGAACACACCAGGCAGGTCCGAGATACTGTTGTGAAGAAGTTTAAAGCCGGATTTGGATACAAAAAGATTTCCCAAGTTTTAAACATCCCAAGGAGCACTGTGCGAGCGATAATATTGAAATGGAAGGAGTATCAGACCACTGCAAATCTACCAAGACCTGGCCGTCCCTCTAAACTTTCAGCTCATACAAGGAGAAGACTGATCAGAGAGGCAGCCAAGAGGCCCATGATCACTATGGATGAACTGCAGAGATCTACAGCTGAGGTGGGAGACTCTGTCCATAGGACAACAATCAGTCGTATATTGCACAAATCTGGCCTTTATGGAAGAGTGGCAAGAAGAAAGCCATTTCTTAAAGATATCCATAAAAAGTGTTGTTTAAAGTTTGCCACAAGCCACCTGGGAGACACACCAAACATGTGGAAGAAGGTGCTCTGGTCAGATGAAACCAAAATGTAACTTTTTGGCAACAATGCAAAATGTTATGTTTGGCGTAAAAGCAACACAGCTGAACACACCATCCCCACTGTCAAACATGGTGGTGGCAGCATCATGGTTTGGGCCTGCTTTTCTTCAGCAGGGACAGGGAAGATGGTTAAAATTGATGGGAAGATGGATGGAGCCAAATACAGGACCATTCTGGAAGAAAACCTGATGGAGTCTGCAAAAGACCTGAGACTGGGACGGAGATTTGTCTTCCAACAAGACAATGATCCAAAACATAAAGCAAAATCTACAATGGAATGGTTCAAAAATAAACATATCCAGGTGTTAGAATGGCCAAGTCAAAGTCCAGACCTGAATCCAATCGAGAATCTGTGGAAAGAACTGAAAACTGCTGTTCACAAATGCTCTCCATCCAACCTCACTGAGCTCGAGCTGTTTTGCAAGGAGGAATGGGAAAAAATGTCAGTCTCTCGATGTGCAAAACTGATAGAGACATACCCCAAGCGACTTACAGCTGTAATCGCAGCAAAAGGTGGCGCTACAAAGTATTAACTTAAGGGGGCTGAATAATTTTGCACGCCCAATTTTTCAGTTTTTGTTTTGTTAAAAAAGTTTGAAATATCCAATAAATGTCGTTCCACTTCATGATTGTGTCCCACTTGTTGTTGATTCTTCACAAAAAAATAAAGTTTTATATCTTTATGTTTGAAGCCTGAAATGTGGCAAAAGGTCGCAAAGTTCAAGGGGGCCGAATACTTTCGCAAGGCACTGTATATCCCTGGACCTCAGTTTGAGAACCCCTGAACTAGAGCTTTGGCTAAGTCAGATGTTGCAAATGCTGTCTAGACACATTTCTCTGCCTTCTGAGGTGACACTGGAATATCCATGGTTTTGTAGTGGGTGATGTCATCAGGAAGCAGGCACTCAAGTTACAGCCGTGAGGATTGCGCCCTGTTGTTCCCCAAAGACATATCCCACTGAACGCTTTCACAGGATCAGACTGTACCGGTGGCTTTACTCCTGCACGGCATAGAAACACACACACACACACACACACACACACACACACACACACACACACACACACACACACACACACACACTTTCTGTCTAGGTTCAAACTTCTTCAATATCACAGGTTTTCCTAGTATGGCTTGAGGAAATGATTCTGTAACTGTATATTTAAGATGTACTACCCTGCCAGTTTTAAATTCATATTAACTCTCACTGTAGCCTACATAACTTTTTACCTTTTATTTTATTTAACGTTTATTTAACCAGGCAAGTCAATTAAGAACACATTCTTGTTTACAATGACGGCCTGGCAAGAGGAAAAATAAACCTGAGATCACACCTTCTCCCATGTCAAACCCTGCACGTGCAGCTAAAAGAGCAGGTCATTCTTAACACACGGTTTCTGAGAACCTGTCTCAGCGGCATGCAAATCTGCCCTTGTTTCAGAGAAAAACAGACGCTGTCTCTCTGCGTCTCGCTATCACCCTCAGTCCCTTTCCTCACTGACGCGGGGCTGCGGGTTTAGGCAGAGAGCTAGACACAGACCGAGGCCTCAATATTCAGTTACACAGTGAGCATAAGTACAATGGCACGTAAGCAAATTTATAACAACATCATCAATGGTGGGGGTTAGAAGACCCCCAAAATCAACTTTAACCCTACAGATGTCCCAAAACTGGAGTTTTTGAATAATCTTTCCTTCATTTTCAAGCTGAACTAATGTCATTGGAATTCAGAATATGCCAGACAGAGAGAGTATTGGAGCGCTCAGCAGACCCTGAACTACTCTCCCTACATACTACGATATATTATGGCCTACTTTGGTTTCCTTTCAACACCACAGAGTGCTAGTGCGTTCAGTTTGAGGCCTAGTGGAAGGGTTTGTGTGGAGTCGCCATAACTAACCAACATCCCTCTTGGTTTCTTGGCCTTGCTCCCTCCTTTTGTCTTTATCCATCTCTCTTTCCTCTCCCTCCCCCCATCTCTCTTTCCTCTCCCTCCCCCATCTCTTTCTCTGCCCCATCCTTCCTGGTCTCCTAATATCTGCTTCCCAGTGGCTAAGACATCTGAAGAGAGAGAGACATTACACATACTTATTTTAAGTGGAGAACTACATCCTCGGTCTTCACCCTTATTTCTGGTTCTCATTTAGTTGGGAGTGGCCCAGTGCTTTGAGTCATGTGACTCAATTCAGAATGTGCTAAAACAACTCCCAACTTTTCCACTTGGTGTTGACCATAGAGCAGAAATCACAGAGTGGAAAGTAAGTTTTGATAGGGCGGTGGTGGTGGTGCCTGGTGCTTGCTGTAACA
Organism: Oncorhynchus mykiss; assembly: GCF_057628025.1. Lineage (NCBI taxonomy): Eukaryota > Metazoa > Chordata > Actinopteri > Salmoniformes > Salmonidae > Oncorhynchus > Oncorhynchus mykiss. The sequence goes on along the minus strand of NC_143038.1, from coordinate 5,418,196 downwards.
ACCCATTTAAGTTGAGGTGGCTGTGTTTATTTTGAGCTTGTATTCTCTCCATGTGTTTCTCTAGAGACCTCTGTTAATGCTGGCCATTGGAATTACAGCGTTTATCCTTCTAGTCACTGTAAACAGCTACTACTATAACAAGCAACATGCCTACTTGGTGGGCTATGTACTGCTTTGCAATGTTTATTATGGTGCTTCTATGATACCAATGTGCTAGGGCGTAATATGATACTAGGGCGTAAGGACGCAAAGGAAACAAAACATGAAGCAGAGTACATTTCCTGAGGAAAACCGTCCTCATGCTGGAACCAAACAGCTTTATGTTGTCACCCAGAGTCATATTTGTTTCTTTTCCAGGCTATAGCACACGTTTCCTTTTTTTGCAAAAGGAAAATCTGGTATCGTCGTACGGCGATACTGGTATCATGACAACACTAGTTCATGGCTCTTTATAAGCTCCTATGCTCAGTCACTACATAATCCCTCTGAGAGTAATATGGGTCTACAAAGCATCTCAGAGTAGGAACGCTGATCTAGGATCTGTCCATATAATCTAGGATCCGTCCTCATAATGTGATTCATTATGATCTAAAGGAAAAAAGGGATCTTAGCTAGCGAACGTCTCCGCTGTCGTCGCGTAACTCAACGCGTGTTTCGGCGGTCGTCTAAACCCACCGCGCGTGTCTCCTTCGAGCAGAAAGTTGGCCGGCACAACAGAGTGACGACGTCTGGCGCTTAACGACACGTGTTTGTTTCCTTGGAAGACTGAAGTGTTTTTATTTAATGCAATTACTCAACTTCTTTTAAATAGTGCCAGGTTCTTCTTCCGTCCCCTATCAGGCCAAAGTCATTGTTCTTCTAGGTAGATTGTCAGGGTCGTTTATGGAACCTCCTCAAGTATCTCTTTCTTTTCGTCTTTGTCTCTCCTTTCGTTGTTCTCTCTCCATTACAAAGCAACGGACTGCTCTGTGGCCACAGTATCTGTTGTTTAGCTTCAGTGTCTGTGTTTCATCTTTCCCTTCCTCCCCAACGTACGGTTGGTGTTTTAGGTGGTTCGTGCTTGTTTCTATCAGGCGAAGTCTTCATAGTTCGTAAGGTGTGAACTTTCAAGCCATGTAGGGCCTTAAGCTTTCTCTTGGGACTACAGTTAGTTATGTTACATAACCAACAGAGGGGACAGAGGGGGCATCAACTAGTAACCTGTGACTCTAGTGTGAACCTCATTCCGCTCTGTTGCCTCCAGGTCTCTCACCCTATCCAGGATTACTCCTGGGTCATGTTCAGTAGGGAGAACATGTTGTGAAATTGGGAGGTACAACCTGAATTTTTCCAATCAGAACACATATTTTAGTTTTCCGTTGCAAAACATTTTTCTACGGTGTAGCCTGATGAACACTACCTCTGATGTTGCTTCTCTCTCTGGATCTGCCCTGTTCTGCCTCTCTTTGTTGATATTTCTCTCTCTTGCTCTCACAGCAACAAGAGGCCGTTGCACTTCAGTGCTTTATCATCTGGGCGGACAGACGGGAGACAGAGGGGGAATTTATTGTCTGTGACTAAGGCCTTGAAGGTTCTTGGTCAATCAGCTATCTGAGTGGCAGAGGATGAATCAAAATAGGAAGAGAAGAAGGGGAAAGGTTATCTTCACTGTATGTCTCAGACAGCTATAACATTTCCCAGATCTCCCTTTAATTGCACGCTAATGTTTCAGCACCAAACATATGGGTCACTTAGCCTGATCCCAGGTCTGTTTGAGCTGTCTTGTCGACCTATGGACATTGTAACACTAAATAGTCTGTACAGATCTGGGACCAGGCTATGGGCCACTTGGTTCATGTGGTCCTGCAACAACTCCTCCTGAACCAGACACTGACCCACATACAGAACAGAAAAGCTATCATGCCATACACAGACAGGATGGTCCGGATAGTTCTTCATGTCAGTCTCTGCAATAAGATCAGCTCTGATTAAACTACTGTAACAGTACCTCTGCAGCTGAGGAATCCTCTTCAAGCTGCAGAGAAGCATGCCTTATGTAGATCAACTCACTCTTATAATATGTTGATCTCTGTCTCTCTCCCCTCTCTCTCAAACACACATACACACTGTCACACACACACTCCCTCCACTCTGTTGCCTATGGTCTGAGCAATAACAGGACCCCACCCCCCACATGGGAGCTATTTTCTGTCAGTGTTCCAGGGTTGCTGTCTGTGTGTTTATCCAGCTGCCTGCTACTCCTCTTTATCTGTTATTACAGCAGGACCACTGCACAAGTGGTGTCATTTCACACAGGATTTCACTCAGGCAGTACGATGGGCTACTTGGTAAGGACACAAGCAGTTTTAAGCAGTAGTGTGTGTGTGTGTGGGTGTGCGTGCGTGTGTGCGTTATAAAGTTGAGGCGAAGTTGAGGCTTCAAAAGGACCCCCTAATCTCAAGTGTCTTGAGAGTGACAACAGATTGAGTCTAGACCTTAACTGAAGGGTTGTCCAAATGTGTTGTGTGAGGACTATTGTTTTTGTCTGTTTCTGTTGAGTTACTTTCTGCTTGGTATTGCTGCTATGTGCTGCTTGCTGTTGTTACGCACCCAATATGACACACTTTGTGCATTAGGCTGCCTGGGTTGGCTCTCTAATAAAAAACAAGTTGTTTCCCCATAGTGTAGGAGCTGGCAGATGTTGGCAGACGTTGTGTCATGCCAATCCTTTGTGATAATGTAAACCATGGCCTGCCACACACACACACACACACACACACACGCACACACACACACACACACACACACACACACACACACACACACACACACAGAGAGAGATAACATGTCAAAATAATGACTGATTAGGCTACTAGCTAGTCTTTAAACCTCTATGAAAATTACAGTTTTGTTTGAGGAACAGGGTATGTAGAATGGAGTGCTTCTCTAGTTGTTCACTTCTACATTCTCAAACCTCAATTAATGAAAGGTTACTTACACAGATGCGCACCCACAAACACACACAAACAGCCACAGACACACACACACAGATAGAGAGATAGAGATTGGTCCTGTCTGTGGAACAGTGTGTCTCTGTGTTGCTGGATTGCAGTGCCAGGGGCCTGTCTGTGTTCCTGTGTGGAGAAACTCACTCAGATGGGTCTTTGTTAGTCTGCAGCTGAGGCACACCCACACTCTCACACACACACACACACACACACTCACACACGCACACTCACAGACACGGCCAATAACAAAATTTCTCTGATTTGTGTGAATATCCTCTCTCTTTGATGACTATGATTATAAGCATGCATCACTTTGAAATGCTCCCTCTGAACTAGATGTCAACATTCTTGCCGTTGGATACAGCAGAGGCAATAGTCTCATCGTTTCCATCACCTGGATTCTCTCTGTTATTACTGTGCTCCAGAAAGTATCTCTGTTATTAACACGTCTGATGCGGTGAGGTTTTCTCTTCCAGAGCTGGGTGTTGCCAGGGACCTCACCATGAGATATTATCACGATACTTAGATGCCGATAAGATATGTATTGCGATTCTATATGTATCGCGATGTATCACGGTTCTACATGCATTGTGGTTCGATATTGCGATCCGTTGGTCCAAACATATTGCTCACTACACTATATGTCTGCTATAGAGGGACAAGAGAGAGACGTGATAAAAACGAGTTCTGATTAGTCATGGAAATAAACGTGCTGAAAACATGTTGGCTCGCCTTTAAAAAAAATGATATTGTGGCCAAGCTACAGGAGGAGAAATACATGTGGTGCCGGTACAGCCGACTAGTGCTAGCTAATGTTAACTACCCTTTTTTTAGAGAATCGGTTCTTGGAGTCATAGAATCGATATAATATAGTCAAAATAACATTGTGATAATCTACTGTAGTGATTTTTCCCCCAACCCCATGGTCTTGTTTGTCTACACTCTCGTCTAGTCTCGACCAAGCTGAGCCAGTGGAGTGAACATAATGACATTTCCACAGTTCATTCTGCCTGAGCTGAACTGCCACTGTACTCCGCACGGCTCCGGGGCTGTCTTCCTGTTAATCCCAATACCCAGCATGCACTGTGTGTCTCATGTTATGGTTTGTGACAGAGAGTGTTCACCCCAGATAGTTAGATTCCATGCATTTTCATGAGAGGCATGCGTACATAGTAGCCTACAGACAGCAGTGCTATTGAGTTATTCGACTATAGGAACACACATCAGAGGATATGAGAGTTGCTATAGGAACTAGAATATTCATAAAAATCAGACTGTTCCTAGAACAGGGAAAGGGGATATGTGGTGCAGTCATTTGTCAGAGACACAGTCAGAACAGTAAGGACTGCTGTCCAGGAAATGTCCTCTTCAGCAGGTAAAGGTTTTGTTTCCTCTTCTGCTAGTCGACGGCTCTCAAATCAAACCAGACTTCCCCTTTTTTAAAGACAGGCTATATTTTTATTGTACATTTATTAAACCATGTCGTCCCATTGAGGTCAGAAGACTTTGTTCCCAATACCTTTTCTGCTGACAAGACACCAGGTGGAACTTACGGTTACAACGTTTTCTCAGTTGGGTTTTACAACACACCATGGTTGGATTTATAGAGTAGTTTCCTGAGAAACTCCCTTGACAATGACCTGGCAGGGTGAAGGAACATGTGTTCCTCCGTTATCACTGTGTTCCCCAGCCTAAATAAAACAGCCATGCAGAACTGAAGATAACCCCATGTCTCTGTGAGCCAGTCAGGAAACAGCAGGCCTGTACAACGACAGGCTTCCAGCCACAGACAGGCGGACCAGCTGGGGATAGGGATGGACTGAAAACGTCTTTCACTTCAGGTCCACGGTTAGGTTTCTTTACAGTCTTTCATAATGGTAACAATAATCTCTGTATTTTAGTATGGGAGGCTCATTTGAGAACAAATAGAAGACATGGTTTCTGTTTGGAATGGGAGAATGCTGTGAAATGTTGAACGATGATGACACACTTAAAAGCCTCCATTACCCTGCACACAACACCGTGCAGAACTGATGAATAAGTTCCCAATTAAATCTGCTGAACTCCAGCTGAGAATGTCTTAGCACAGAGACTCCTGCCAGTACTGCGCTATCTGACAGGAAACTAGGCCGTTCCATTCCTCTCCTCTGTTTCTTTTATTCTCTTTTCTGGGGATCACTTCCTTCCTGTTGGAGATGAAAGTGAATAGAACATCTCACTGAACTGCTGCCAGAGAGAGAGGAGAGAGAAGAGAGAGGAGAGAGGGCAGGGGTCCTGCTAAAGGCTTCAGCGTAGAATGGAGAGAGATCGGGGGAGAGAAGAGAGAGAGGGGTGCACAACTGTCCCCTTTCATCTACAGCCTCCAATAACACCCCTCCACTATGCATACACATTTTGTGCGTACACAAACACACTTTCATTCTCCAAAATAAACAAACACGCGCACACACACACACACACACACACACACACACAGAAGAGTAATGTCTTGCAGCCCTAGGTGTGAGCATACCTTGGGATAACGCAGGTTGACATTTATTGGGAAGAATTTTATCCTGGAGGCAGAACTGGGTTATTTCCACTAGATGGGACAGCTGCAATGTCAAAATTGGCTGTATTGTAAAAATTCCAAAAATTGCTTTTTGGTTTTCATTTTAGATTAGGGTTGGCAGTGGGGTACATCCATTTGAATTCAATCACTTTTTGACAGGCACCCCTTTTGGTTTGAACGAAACCTTCCATACATATTTGCCCATTGTGGAAGTGCTCAGAAAGTTTCAGTTGAGATTTATCCAATTTAAATCACATGTCATTTCAATCATAGAAATATATTTCATAGAATGGACCTATCCCTTCAGACCACTGCAGTTTAGCCGGTGCACCATTGAAATTGAAATTGAATTGACATTTGAACTTCTAATTCAAATCAAATGTTATTGGTCACATACACATGGTTAGCAGATGTATATACGAGTGTAGCGAAATGCTTGTGTTTCTAGTTCCGACAGTGCAGTAATATCTAATAAGTAAACGAACAATTCCCCAACAACAACCTAATACACACAAATCTAAAGGGGTGAATGAGAAGATGTACATATAAGCATAATGATGAGCGATGGCCGAACGAGAATGAAAGATATGTAAACATTATTAAAGTGGCATTATTTAGAGTGGCTTTGTATAAAGTGACTAATGATTATTAAAGTGGCCAGTGATTGGGTCTCAAAGTAGGCAGCAGCCTTTCTGAGTTAGTGATGGCTGTTTAGCAGTCTTATGGCCTTGAGATAGAAGCTGTTTTTCAGTATCCCAGCTTTGATGCATCTGTACTGACCTCGCCTTCTGGACGGTAGCGGTGTGAACAGGCAGTGGCTCGGGTGGTTGATGTCCTTGATGATCTTTTTGGCCTTCCTGTGACATCATGTGCTGTAGCCGTCATGAAGGGCAGGTAGTTTGCCCCCGGTGATGCGTTGTGCAGACCGCACCACCCTCTGGAGAGCCTTGCAGTTGAGGGGGGTGTAGTTGCCGTACCAGGCTGTGATACAGCCCGACAGGATGCTCTCGATTGTGCATCTGTAAAAGTGTGTCAGGGTTTTGGGTGACAAGACACATTTCTTCAGCCTCCTGAGGTTGAAGAGGCTCTGCTGCGTCTTCTTCACTACACTGTCTGTGTGGTTGGATCATTTCCGTTTGTCTGTGATATTTATGCCGAGGAACTTAAAACTTTCCACCTTCTCCACTGCTGTCCCTTCGATGTGGATAGGGGTGTGAAGTCCACAATCCTCTCCTTTGTTTTGTTGACGTTGATTGAGAGGTTGTTTTCCTGACACCACACTCCGAGTGCCCTCACCTCCTCCCTGTAGGCTGTCTTGTCATTGTTGGTAATAAAGCCCACTACTGTTCTGTCTTCTGCAAACTTGATGACTGAGTTACTAATTACTACTACAAAGATGACCGCCGGTCCACCCACTGTCAAATGTCAACTTAAATGGTCATATCTATTCTATTGTCTATATTTCGATGATTTCAAAAGGTTTCCTATGGAAGTTTTACAGTATAATAATAATAACAGTTATTACCTTTCAAGACAACATTCTCTGATGTGTGGACCTCCAACCATCTTTGTGGTACTATTTGAAAGGTGAGGTTTTTTATTTTAATACATTATTCAGCCAAAATATGACACCATCCCTTTATTAAAGAGCATGTTGTGTCACAACTGATGGCAGGCACAACACAAAAACCTCAGATGGTGTAAAATATGGTCTAAGCTACAACAGTTTACAAGTATTTTGATAATTGAGGTAAAACAAAATGACATACAAAGTTTAGTTTAAATCAAAAGGAATGCTGTCAAAAAGTGATTGAATTCAAATGTCTTTGCCCAGTATGGTCAAGTGGAGGGTTAAGGTTAGGGTTAGGTTTAAAATCAGACTTTATGACTTTGTGGCTGTGCCAGCTAGTGACCATTCTGCAGAGCTGCCTCCAGAACAAGATTCATGACAAAACGCTAACCTGCGCAGAAAAAATTGTTGATGAATGCCCTTGATTGGTCTATGGGAGAGGAAATTAAAAGTTATTGTAACATCAAGGGTACATCAAGGTTCACTGAAAGACTGAAACAGGCCAAACAGCCTGTATTAACTTACTATGGGAAAAAGGAGAGGAATAACAATGTTGGAACCATGGCTGTAATTGCTGGAAAATAGATTAAATGAAAGGACATGGGAAAGAAGCTAGCTAGAGGGACAGAGAGAGGGAAGGAGTTTGATACTGTCCTACTAGCCTCTGTCATTTGTTGACTTGCTGTGGCCATAGATGGAATTTTCTCCAGTCTCACCACAGCTAATCTGTCTGTCTGTTTGTTTGACCCCATAGGACTCCAGCCGACGTCAACACGGACGTCTAGACCTAAACACAGACGTCTAGACCTAAACACAGACGTCTAGACCTAAACACAGACATCTAGACCTAAGCATGGCTGCTACGCTGCCATCTACGCTGCCATCTACACTGCCCAGACCAGACTGTCATATGGACAGGAGTGGGAGCTTCTTTAAGGTAAGTTAAGCTTACTCTTGTTAGAGTACAAAGATGAGAGAGAGAAAGGGACGAGATAAGACAAGGGGATGTTGGTGATGATGTTACATCAGAGAGACAGAGATAGTTTCATACTGTCCTGGTAGTGTCATGCCCTGACCTTAGAGAGCCGTCCGGAAGCTCCGGTCCCTAGTCCGGAGCCTCCAGCAACGGTCCCCAGTCCGGAGCCTCCAGCGACGGTCCCCAGTCCGGAGCCTGCAGCGACGGTCCCCAGTCCAGAGCCTGCAGTGACGGTCCCCAGTCCGAAGCCTGCAGCGACGGTCCCCAGTCTGGAGCCTGCAGCGACGGTCCCCAGTCCGGAGCCTCCAGCGACGGTCCCCAGTCCGGAGCCTCCAGCGACGGTCCGCAGTCCGGAGCCTCCAGCGAGGGTCTGCATTCCGGAGCCTCCAGCGGGGGTTCCTAATCTAGAGCCTCCGGCGATGATCCACGGTCCGGTTCCTCCGGCGATGATCCACGGTCCGGTTCCTCTGGCGATGAACCCACGGTCCGGTTCCTCCGGCAACGATCCACGGTCCGGTTCCACAGAAGTGGAGGGTTCAGCGTGCGGAGCGAAGCTACGTCCCGAACCGGAGCCGCCACCGAGGATAGATGCCCCCCCGGACCCTCCCCTATAGAGTCAGGTTTTGCGGCAGGAGTCCGCACCTTTGTTGGGGGGGGGGGTACTGTCACGCCCTGACCTTAGAGAGACGTTTTATTTCTCTATTTGGTTAGGACAGGGTGTGATTTGGGTGGGCATTCTATGTTTTGTATTTCTTTGTTTTGGTCGGGTATGGTTCCCAATCAGAGGCAGCTGTCTATCGTTGTCTCTGATTGGGAATCATACTTAGGCAGCCTTTTTCCCACCTAATGTTGTGGGTAATTATTTATTTTCTGTGTGTATTTGTGTGCGCCACGGTTGCGTCACGGTCGGTTTCTGTTTACCTGTTTTTTGTGAAGGTTTCACTTTATTAAAGATGTGGAATTACATGCACGCTGCTCCTTGGCTCATCTAAGACAGGGAGTTTGAAGACAGTGAACGTGACAGGTAGAGCCTATAAGAAGAACAACAACAACAATTCCCTGTCTGCTCTCTCAATGTGGCCAGAAACTGAATTTCCATCAGCCCCATCACCAACTGTATGTGTTTGTGCTTGACTCCATATACACTCTCAGAAAAAAAGTACTGAATTGTACTTAAAGTGTACAAACGCTTGTCACTGTAGTGGTACCCTGTAAGGTATGTCCATTGTTCCATTATTTGTAGGTATGTAATTGTAGTCTTGCAGTTTCTATCTTAAAAGAGCCAAAATATACATATCTGCCTTTTTAGGTTACCACCACAGTGACAAAGCCCTTTGTTCCTTTTAAGTGGCAAAAATGTACCACTTCTCTATACCAAGGCCCTCATATATACACGCCTCTCCGCCATCCTACTTCTAACACCAATTTAGCGAATTCGGTGGGTTGTTCCGACCGGGATTCAAACCTGCGTCCAGCAACTGCAAAGCCAACACCTTAACCAGTACGCCAAGAGGTACCTATTGACAAGGTCGCTCAGTGTTTGGTTAACGTTGCTACAATATTAATTACAGCTCTTTATTGTCGCATGCGTTTCTGTTGCCTTTATAAAGACTTCAGAACTGGCAGTGGACATGCTCACACTTGAACTAACATAACCACAGACCACTTAAACTGGTACAACATTTCCAATCACGGGTGGCCAAAAATAACTAACTGAAAACCACGCCCCCACTAAGCCATACCTCCGATGATTGTATAAAAAGGTACCATCATACTAGATTATCCGCACATGTACCCTAAAAGGTACCATTATACTAGATTATCCACACATGTACCCTAAAAGTTACCATTATACTAGATTATCCACACATGTACCCTAAAAGGTACCATTATACTAGATTATCCGCACATGTACCCTAAAAGGTACCATTATACTAGATTATCCCACACATATACCCTAAAAGGTACCATTATACTAGATTATCCGCACATGTACCCTAAAAGGTACCATTATACTAGATTATCCCACACATATACCCTAAAAGGTACCATTATACTAGATTATCCGCACATGTACCCTAAAAGGTACCATTATACTAGATTATCCCACACATATACCCTAAAAGGTACCATTATACTAGATTATCCACACATGTACCCTAAAAGGTACCGAACAGGGCCATGTGAGCTCATATGTGTACCTCTGAAGGTACATTTTATATTTTTGTAACCCAGGGAAAAATACTGTACCCTAACCGTACCCTTTTCTCCGAGAGTGTAGGTCTCAGATGGACTCACAGACTCAGACCTAATCATGTCTGCTACGCTGCCCAGACCAGACTGTCATATGGACAGGAGAGGAAGCTTCTTTAAGGTAAGTTAAGTTTACTCTTATGTTTATCCATTAGCTTACTTTTGTTCCCAGGTTTATCTTATGTTGCCACATAGTGTAATAGCGCTCAAGTTGAGGACAGATGGAGAGTGTGAGGCTTGAACAATGCCTGCTGCAGTCATTGGAATCATCGCAAATGCACACACAGCAACCATAAAATACACACACACACACACAGAGTAGTTGTCAGCCCTTTATGCAGCCTCCGGTTAAACCCTTTCATGACGTTGTTTTAGGAACACGGTCTATTCCTAGAGACATAATGAGCACGGTCCGTTCCGCTGTGTCTTAGTTTCATGCTGCTGTTTCTTCCATCAGTATCCTCTCCCTTCATCTCTCCCTCTTTAGTCAGACCACACTAACTGCCTCTGAGAGTTATCCAATCGTCATGTCATAATCGTTCTGTTATCCAATCTTCATGACTGCAGTGGGCTATCCGCTATACAGTGCCTTGCGAAAGTATTCGGCCCCCTTGAACTTTGCGACCTTTTGCCACATTTCAGGCTTCAAACATAAAGATATAAAACTGTATTTTTTTGTGAAGAATCAACAACAAGTGGGACACAATCATGAAGTGGAATGACATTTATTGGATATTTCAAACTTTTTTAACAAATCAAAAACTGAAAAATTGGGCGTGCAAAATTATTCAGCCCCCTTAAGTTAATACTTTGTAGCGCCACCTTTTGCTGCGATTACAGCTGTAAGTCGCTTGGGGTATGTCTCTATCAGTTTTGCACATCGAGAGACTGACATTTTTTCTCATTCCTCCTTGCAAAACAGCTCGAGCTCAGTGAGGTTGGATGGAGAGCATTTGTGAACAGCAGTTTTCAGTTCTTTCCACAGATTCTCGATTGGATTCAGGTCTGGACTTTGACTTGGCCATTCTAACACCTGGATATGTTTATTTTTGAACCATTCCATTGTAGATTTTGCTTTATGTTTTGGATCATTGTCTTGTTGGAAGACAAATCTCCGTCCCAGTCTCAGGTCTTTTGCAGACTCCATCAGGTTCTCTTCCAGAATGGTCCTGTATTTGGCTCCATCCATCTTCCCATCAATTTTAACCATCTTCCCTGTCCCTGCTGAAGAAAAGCAGGCCCAAACCATGATGCTGCCACCACCATGTTTGACAGTGGAGATGGTGTGTTCAGGGTGATGAGCTGTGTTGCTTTTACGCCAAACATAACATTTTGCATTGTTGCCAAAAAGTTCAATTTTGGTTTCATCTGACCAGAGCACCTTCTTCCACATGTTTGGTGTGTCTCCCAGGTGGCTTGTGGCAAACTTTAAATGACACTTTTATGGATATCTTTAAGAAATGGCTTTCTTCTTGCCACTCTTCCATAAAGGCCAGATTTGTGCAATATACGACTGATTGTTGTCCTATGGACAGAGTCTCCCACCTCAGCTGTAGATCTCTGCAGTTCATCCAGAGTGATCATGGGCCTCTTGGCTGCATCTCTGATCAGTCTTCTCCTTGTATGAGCTGAAAGTTTAGAGGGACGGCCAGGTCTTGGTAGATTTGCAGTGGTCTGATACTCCTTCCATTTCAATATTATCGCTTGCACAGTGCTCCTTGGGATGTTTAAAGCTTGGGAAATCTTTTTGTATCCAAATCCGGCTTTAAACTTCTTCACAACAGTATCTCGGACCTGCCTGGTGTGTTCCTTGTTCTTCATGATGCTCTCTGCGCTTTTAACGGACCTCTGAGACTATCACAGTGCAGGTGCATTTATACGGAGACTTGATTACACACAGGTGGATTGTATTTATCATCATTAGTCATTTAGGTCAACATTGGATCATTCAGAGATCCTCACTGAACTTCTGGAGAGAGTTTGCTGCACTGAAAGTAAAGGGGCTGAATAATTTTGCACGCCCAATTTTTCAGTTTTTGTTTTGTTAAAAAAGTTTGAAATATCCAATAAATGTCGTTCCACTTCATGATTGTGTCCCACTTGTTGTTGATTCTTCACAAAAAAATACAGTTTTATATCTTTATGTTTGAAGCCTGAAATGTGGCAAAAGGTCGCAAAGTTCAAGGGGGCCGAATACTTTCGCAAGGCACTGTATATCCGGCAATAGAAGGATGCCTTATACTGCAACTGTTGTGTATTTAGCCATATACTGTTGCTTCAGTTGATAACCTTTACACAAGGTGTCTACCGTAAACAGAGGATTGAGACGAGGTTATGGATGTGCGATGCAAAGAGTTACGGAGACTTACAGAGTGAATGTATACACTGACAGATAGACGTGAGATTGTACTGTCTCTTCTTATCTCTTTTCTCCCTCTGTCTCTCCATCCATCCTCTCTCTTTCTCTCTCTCTCTCTCTCTTTCTTTCTTCCTCTCTCTCTCTCTATTTCTTTCTCCCTCTCTCCACTCTCCCTAGCCCCAGTGAAAGCGCTCTCTGTAGGTCAAAACAACACGGTTCCCCATTGACTCCATCATCATGGCTTTAACTTCAGCCCATGCAGAGAATCGCTTACCTCCGAATCTGCACTCATTAAAGAGCTAGAGTTAATGACGACATTGTTGTTGGACACAGCCCTCCTGAGAGAGAGAAAGACTGTGTGGCGAGAGAGAGAGAGGTGGAAAGAGAGAGCGAGTGAGAGATGGAAAAAGCATTGTATCCAATGTGATGTGATTGATAAAAATGGGAAAAGAAGAGAAAGGAAGAGGTGGGTGAAGGGTAAGAGAGAAAGATAGATCAAGAGAGATATGGAAGGATATGTGTTATTTTTCCTCCGCATTTTCCTGGGCACCAGTAGTTTCAACCTCCCCGGGAAGGAGTGGTCCACCCTCAATAGGTTCAGGACTGTCCACATCCCATGCCTCGCCAAATCAAATGTTATTAGTCACATGCGCCGAATACAACAGGTAGACCTTACAATGAAATGCTTACTTATAAGCCCCTAACCAACAATGCAGTTTAAAAAATATGAATTAAGAATGAAAAGGGACAAGTATCTAAACAGCAGCAGTAATATAACAATAGCAAGGCTATATAAAGGGCGTTCCGGTACAGAGTCAATGTGCGGGGGCACTGGTTAGTCGAGGTAGTTGAGGTAATATGTACATGTAGGTAGAGTTATTAAAGTGACTATGCAGATATAATGACAGAGAGTAGCAGCGGTGTAAAAGGGGGGGGGGATGCAAATAGTCTGGGTAGCCATTTGATTAGTTGTTCAGGAGTCTTATGGTTTGGGGGTAGAAGCTGTTTAGAAGCCTCTTGGACCTAGACTTGGAGCTCCGGTACTGCTTGCCGTGCGGTAGCAGAGAGAACAGTCTATGACTAGGGTGGCTGGAGCCTTTGGCAATTTTTAGGTCCTTCCTCTGACACCGCCTGGTATAGAGGTCCTGGATGGCAGGAAGCTTGGCCCCGGTGATGTACTGGGCCGTTCGCAACACCCTCTGTAGTGCCTTGCGGTCGGAGGCCGAGCAGTTGCCATACCAGGCAGTGATGCAACCAGTCAGGATGCTCTCGATGGTGCAGCTGTAGAACCTTTTGAGGATCTGAGGACCCATGCCAAATCTTTTCAGTCTCCTGAGGGGGAATAGGTTTTTGTCGTGCCCTCTTCTCGACTGCCTTGGTATGCTTGGACCATGTTAGTTTTTGGTGATGTGGACGCCAAGGAACTTGAAGCTCTCAACCTGCTCCACTACAGCCCCATCGATGAGAATGGGGCGTGCTCTGTCCTCCATTTCCTGTAGTCCACAATCATCTCCTTTGTCTTGATCAAGTTGAGGGGAGAGGTTGTTATCCTAGCACCACACGGCCAGGTCTCTGACCTCCTCCATATAGGCTGTCTCGTCGTTGTCGGTGATCAGGCCTACCACTGTTGTGTCCTCTGCAAATGTAATGATGGTGTTGGAGTCGTGCCTGACCGTGCAGTCATGAGTGAACAGGGAGTACAGGAGGGGACTGAGTACACACCCTTGACGGTCCCCCATGTTGAGGATCAGCATGGCAGATGTGTTGTTCGCTACCCTCACCACCTGGGGGGCGGCCCGTCAGGAAGTCCAGGATCCAGTTGCAGAGGGAGGTGTTTAGTTTCAGCGTCCTAAGCTTATTGATGAGCTTTGAGGGCACTATGGTGTTGAATGCTGAGCTATAGTCAATGAACAGCATTCTCACATAGATGTTCATAGTTGTGTCCAAGTGGGAAAGGGCAGGAGTGCAATAGAGATTGCATCATCTGTGGATCTGTTTGGGCGGTATGCAAATTGGAGTGGGTCTAGGGTTTCTGGGAAAATGGTATTGATGTGAGCCATGAAAGCACTTGATGGCTACAGAGGCATTAAAGCAAGCCCCCATGTGCCTGTGGGGTGGAGCAAACCATGCACCACATTTCTGAAGTCTGTCCAATCTACAAACTCAGTGGAGGCCTACTCACCCTCAACACAGCAGGACCGGAAGCAATCGCTTGGCTAAGGGACTTTGTTTTCGCTAAATAAAATATATAAGTGGTTCCACTATAAAAGTAATTGGGCTGAAACAGGGCCTGTATATATGCTGCCATTTAGTTCCATAGCAGGGCACTATGCCCAGAGTAGACCATTGAAGACCTTTCATAATAAATGTGTTCATTTGACCTCATTTTCTGGGAGAGGGGTCTCTCTCACCCTCTCTCCCTGTCTAATTTTCTGGGAGAGGGGTCTCTCTCACCCTCTCTCCCTGTCTAATTTTCTGGGAGAGGGGTCTCTCTCACCCTCTCTCCCTGTCTAATTTTCTTTCAGACTCTCTTGTTCTTTCTCTGTCTCTCTCTCTCTCCCTCTTTCTTTTTCTCTCCCTCTCTCTATCTCTCTCCCTCTCTCTCTCCCTCTCTCTATCTCTCTCTCTTTCAGACTGTCATTCTATGTCTTTCTTTGTCTCTCTCTCTCTCTCTGTTTGTCTCTCTTCAGTTTATAACTATACTCAGCTCTGTCTTAGCTCACTAACGTTTTAAAAGACGTCAGACCACCAGAGACAGAGACAGAGCTGGCTCCACATAGTCCCTGTTATAGTGTAGTAACAGGGGGAACCAGTGGTCTGTGGTTAGTGGTTAGTGGTTATAGTGGTCTGGACTGTGCAGCTATGGGGAGTGCAATAGATTAGCTGATCTAAGGTCAGTTTTGTGTTTTTCCCACCAATCGTTCATGATAGGATTGGGAAACAGTAGGCTGATCCTAGATCTGTGACTATTGGCAACTTCTACTCAGAACAAACAATTAGGGGGTCTGTGGTGTGGGAAATATTTCCACCTAGTGGTCAGATTATGTAACACAGTTGGTAAGAACCTACAGGCTTCTCTTCTTTCCTTGTTTCCTACATATTCACTAATGTAGAAACACAAACTAGTGAGAGAAACACCTTAAAAGCCTACTTGTCCTGAAAGGAGGAATTGAGACAAGGAGAGAAAGCCTCTTAAGACTATTGATATGGACCCATGGTGTCAAACCCTAGAAATATAGTTTGACAAGCAACAACATATTCAGTTTTGATGTCATTGTAGTCCAATGCGGGGGGCAGATTTATCTTCACTATGGAAATAGCCTGTCAGATAAGATAGAGGTTTATCCATCAAACACTGTTGGCCTGAGTCACTTCCTCCTTCCTCTTTGTCCCTCTCCTTGGCTTGCATCCCAAATGGCAACCTATTCCCTATGTTGTGGGAAAAGGACTCTGGTCAAAAGTAGTGCACTACATAGGGAATAGGGTGTCATGTTGGGATGCAAATTGTGTTAGCATAGCTAGCTATCTTCCAGATGTTTACGCTTCCCTTGATAAGGATTAGATTAGGAGACTTTTAGCCCTGTAAACTAACGTGTTTATTGTATCTGTGGGAGATGGGGGGGGCTAGGTCGCTGTGTTTCCTGTCCCAAGGAGGGAAGTGAGGTATACACAGGAAAAGTGACTAACCATTTCCCTGCTCCTGGCTTTTTCATGTTGTGCCTCCCTATCTGTTTTTGAGGGACACTTCTCCATTTGCTTTCTCTCTCTCTACCTCTCTCTTTTCAGTTTACTTTCAACCTTTCTCAATGTCTGTTTTCATTCTTTACCTTTACGTTGATCACTCTCTATCTCTCTCTCCATCTTACTCACAAAATCTGTTTAGTTTGCTCTCACTTTCTCACCCTCTCCTCCTTCTCTCCCTCTGTCTCTGACCTAGTCCCTCTCTCCTTCTCCCATGTACACTCGTTCACTCCCTCTCTTTCTCTCCTCCTCTGTGTGTAGCTGATAGACACGTTTGCGTTGGAGATAGGGGAGCTGAAGCAAGAGATGGTCCAGACCTCCCCAACAGAAGACAGAGACCCATACCCTATGGTTCTACAGGGGTAAGTCCAATCCTCCTCTCCTCCTTTCATCCACTTCTTCTTGCTTATTTATCTTATTAGGACTCTTAGTACACATTTTTGTCAATGTTTGAATATAAGACATTTAGTGATGGGGAGCCTTGAGTGTGGCAAATGAAAGGGATAGTAGACTACATTTTATTTGCGTCACTATTCACATCCTAAATGGTCCTTTGTGGAACACTGCATCATGTACTCTTTCACCAGAAGATGGAGACAGTGCCTTATTTTCTATTTTTATTTTCTCCCTCTCTCTCTCTCTCTCTCTCTCTCTCTCTCTCTCTCTCTCTCTCTCTCTCTCTCTCTCTCTCTCTCTCTCTCTCTCTCACACACACACACACATATACTCACTCACTCACACACACACACACATATTCTCTGTCTCTCTCTCCCTTTCATTCTCTATCAGGTTGGAGGGGGAGTTGAGCGGGGTTTACCTCCAGTCCTCGCCCTGTGCTGGCACCAGTGGTGAAAGGGATTCTGGGTACGACTCCCTGCGTAGGCGGATGAGTGTGCTGGACAGACTGAGGCATACGCACCCCGTGTGGCTCCTGCTCACTCTCAGTGACACGGAGGCCACACATATACTGCTGCAGCAGCCTCCAGGGGTGAGAGGGTCAAGGTTCAAGAGTCACGAGGTCACAGTATGACCGTTGTTATTGTCTGGCTTGTATATTATAATTTTTCGAATACGAACAGAAAAGGTGATTAAAGCTGATGGACAGGTGTGAACATGTGGATTAGTGATGTCACTGATGTGACTCTTTGAAAGGTCAACCCTTAATGAGCCTGTCTGTCTCTCTCTCCTGTCCAGGTATTCCTGGTGAGGAAGTCATCCTCTCTTCAGAGGAAAGTTCTGTCTCTAAGGGTCAGTGATGATGACGCCTCAGGAGGAGCCGGCGTCTGTGACTTCCCTGTCAGAGAGAGTCAGTACAGTGAGTGTCATAATGGAACAGCGTGCAGACTATTTATTTTGTTTACTAAACCTCTATTCATCCAGCAGTGACGTCCCAAAGCCCAGCTAACACTCCTGATTGGCTATAGTACAACAAACAGCCTAGTCATTCAATTAATTGAACCTTTATTTATCCTAACATTTCAGTTAAGAATTTTTATTTTATTTACAATGACGACCGGGGCTAGTACCTAAACCAAATGATGAGTTGTCTTTTGCAAAATGAGTGTTTACTTATAGCACATTCAGCCACTGTGCATAGTTTATCAACAGATGCATGACTCAGCATGTTTTCAATTCACCCAGCTGTGCATTTCTCAGACAACAAACAGCCGATACAATGAATCATACCATGACTGTAATCATAGGTCACCTACACTACCATTCAAAAGTTTGGGGTCACTTAGAAATGTCCTTATTTTTG